>NC_090708.1:33276666-33579696 GCF_040954835.1 Lepisosteus oculatus
TGTGATTTACTGCTACAATTAATAATTGTCTCAGTAAATGCCCAAACCCTACAGAACTGGTGCCTTCAGAGAGCCACTTTGATTACATATTTGACGTCCCTGAACCGGTTATTCCTACATACCTAATGATTAAATACTTGATGAGACATTTTTTACTGCATTGTTTATGTATGATCTGTGTATCTCAGGTGAAAAGCTGAGATAAAATAAGATGTATGCATCTAAATAACTGGACCTCAAATAGCAGACCTTATGAGCAATACTGTGTGTATTTATTTCAAATATTTATAGCTCCTCTGAAAAGTTGGTGGGGGAAAAAAAAACTGATGTGCTGAAACAGTACAATTAAACACACTCTGCAGAAAAGGGGATGGTTGTTAGGTCAGCTTCAGTTTTACACGTACAGTACACATTTGATTTCATTAAAATTATGAGGTACCCTGTATCTGCAGGACCCAAGAGGCTCTCAGTCATGTCACTTTGCAGTTGATCTCTCCTAGAGGTTCCTAGATTCTTATTGTAAATAAAAGGAACAGCATACAGTGGGACTTTTTCAAAAACGGGGAACAAATTTCAACATCTGACTGCACCGAGCACACAAATATTGGTTCTAGGCTCCTGAATCACCTTTGGTCCCTGGATCATTGCTTTTAACCATTTACACAAGGTTTGTACTGTAAATCACTTTCACAGCTCAACATAAATGGACCTTCTGGGGCACAGGCTTTAAAGGAGCTTTTAAAAAAAAACAGACTTTGCATTTCCTGTTATAAGCTATTCTTTTAGCATATGACAAGCATGCCCTTATTATGGAGACATCCTCCTAAACATTGGAGAAATAACTCTAGAAGTTCAATTAAAACAGAAATGCTTCAAATCACTTGGGATACAACAAAAAAGTTGTGTATTATAAAGTGTGTTAAAAATGTAGCTAGTTTGTTTTCATACCTTAGATTATAATAAAACCTCACCATTTAACACCAACAGGTGTTTTCTTGAAGTCTGCTAGCTTCAAAGTTTATGGTTTGGCTTTTGTGTATAATGATAGTGATCTAAATTGGAAATGTAGGAAAGTAAGCATTAATAAGCAGGAAAATTAAACCAAGAAACACTTGTACTGGACTATATTGCAGATAAACTACCAATCTACCTTTTAAGCCTGTACAACCTGCAGAACTCCAGCTTTAATTGATTGGACTCAACAGCCTAAGTTTTAAGGTTATCCTTACAAGTGTGGAAAAGCATGGGCGTAATGTTGCAGCCTTCACTGTTGTTTTAGAAGTTTTTTTTTTCCAGCTGTACATGAACATTTCTGTCTTGAGTCTTTCTTAACAATATGGTGTAAACAGTGTCTGGTTTCTACTGTGATTATTATTTCATTACTGAAGTAGCCTTTTGATATTTGCACAGTAATTTTTGTTTTTATGGCTGTTTTCATATTCGTAGTTTTCTTCTGTTAAAACTTAAAATCTCTCGCATTAAATTGGCTACAAATGCAAGAATTCAACCAGATATTCTTACTTGTAAAATGTATACTGTTGCATTGCAGTTAGTTAATGTAATTAGTCCATAGTCAGAAATCTGAACTTTATTGTTTATTGATTGAAGTACCAGTAACCTTTAGAAATACTACAGTACTTCACAAATGCTTTGTGTGTTTGGAAATCTTTTGAGTAAAAGCTTTATAAAAATAGGTATAGTTTTTACAGGACATCACAAAGAAATAGGATGGTAGAATTCTTATAATGCAAAGGAACAAGTAATAGGTTTATTCCATGCTGAAAAAAAGAAGAAAGAGAACACAACGTTTCGGCCGTGGAGCCTTCTTCGGGTGTGAGAGAGACAGGGCAGTAGGCAAAGGTAAAGTAGCGGGAGAACAAAGGTTGGGAGGGAGGAGGAGTGAGAGGCGGAAGCAGGGGACAGAAAGAGAGGCCAATCAAGAGGTGTGAAGTCAGAATGGGTGCAGAGAGGTGTGAAATGAAACTTCCAATGAATGGAGAAAATTTAAAAGAACAGTAATCTGTCGTTAAGGGAAGGGAGAATGTGTGATCCTAACTGCAGAATAATTTTAGTTTCGGTGGTCTTTCTGATGTATGAGTTCGGAAAACCGTCTTTGAGAACACAGACGGAGAGATTAGTGTGGTCGTGGCCGTCAGAGGTGAAATGAGAAACAATGGGCTTGGAGAGATCGTTTCGAAACAGGAAGGAGACTCGGAGACCGCTTCAGAGAACACGTCAGGGCTGTGAAGATTAAAGATCTCTCCAAGCCCATTGTTTCTCATTTCACCTCTGACGGCCACGACCACACTAATCTCTCCGTCTGTGCTCTCAAAGACGGTTTTCCGAACTCATACATCAGAAAGACCACCGAAACTAAAATTATTCTGCAGTTAGGATCACACATTCTCCCTTCCCTTAACGACAGATTACTGTTCTTTTAAATTTTCTCCATTCATTGGAAGTTTCATTTCACACCTCTCTGCACCCATTCTGACTTCACACCTCTTGATTGGCCTCTCTTTCTGTCCCCTGCTTCCGCCTCTCACTCCTCCTCCCTCCCAACCTTTGTTCTCCCGCTACTTTACCTTTGCCTACTGCCCTGTCTCTCTCACACCCGAAGAAGGCTCCACGGCCGAAACGTTGTGTTCTCTTTCTTCTTTTTTTCAGCATGGAATAAACCTATTACTTGTTCCTTTGCAGCCTACGCATGCTGACGCAGCTACTCACCTGAACTACTAATTTTTATAATTGCTTAGTGATTGTATTTGGAAGATTATGGACTAAACAGACTTCAGGGATGCCAGAGGATCATTGTGCTATTTGGAATTATTCAAAAAATCAAGTGACCTCTTTGCTGTAGTATTTTTAATATTATTTATTTAGTATTAATAAAGAATAGATTTATTAAAGTCGTGCGATGTGTAAGCGGGATATGTAAAATAATGTAAAATAAAGTTTTTTTATTATTGTTATAGAGAAACATGATCAGATTTTCCCTGGTTCAGAAAAAAGACGATTGAAATCTGTAATCTTTCCACTTGTATGTCATCGGAAAATACGGAAAATATTTGTGCTAAGACATTAACGAGTACAACCCTCCTTCTCTGCGGGAGTGCTGGCTGTGACGAATTAAACCGGTTCCACAGGTATTTTCAAAGTAGGAAGTTAAGTACTTACTAGTTAAGAAAGCTAGGCTCCTCAATGAAATCGCTTTAACATGCTAATGCGTTGCTGTAACAGTCCGGGGGTGGCAAGCTTCCAATGTCAACTCGACTCGATTGGAAGACAATGAACGTATTCTAGCCCTAAATGAATTAATAGCAAACATGGTTTACATAAAAGACATTTTTCCAAGAAAGTTTATAATAATACGATCTATAGTTGAAATCTGAGCCTAAATATAAAGATAAAAGCATTTTCAGAGAGCAATCAGGCTGTGTTTATGTAGAAAAGGCGATTAGGTTTATGAGCAATCTAATTACCTATTCGCTTAAAATGCTATATAAAATAAAGCTTATTTAAACATTTGAATGATAAGTGTCGCAGTTTAAATAATTTTCGTAGTTAGAAATTATGAAACGCTCTGTTAAAAGCAAGAGAGTTTTTATGTCTGTTGCAGTAAAAGAAGATGCCTGACAAAGTAGGGCTTGGACAGATACCAAGTGCATTTTTGCAATTTACGTTGCATTGTCCAATGTGCTGCTGTAATACAGTTTAAAATACAGTAAGTCTAAACTGTATCAGCTTTATTTATGGGTTGCAATTTAGA
The DNA here is from genome assembly GCF_040954835.1 of Lepisosteus oculatus. Taxonomy (NCBI): domain Eukaryota; kingdom Metazoa; phylum Chordata; class Actinopteri; order Semionotiformes; family Lepisosteidae; genus Lepisosteus; species Lepisosteus oculatus. The sequence continues at coordinate 33,280,436 of NC_090708.1, forward strand.
AAAAGTCAAAAACCGCACTCAAAATGCAATTTAGAGCTTTCTGGCAAGAGGAGACCGTGTGACATGGGAGTCAGGAACCTAACCCACAGCGCCACCAGCGCGGTCACATGGAGAGTGCTGAAAAAGCACTACAGAAACATTATCGACAGACAATGTACAGCGTCTACTATTCTTGTGTTGCGGTACATTAATATAATTATATAGTTATTAATTTCTTTAGATACGCGATTCCATATTATATTCCCTGTTAATCAAATTCTAAAAGTATGCTTGTTGACTTCGGTATCACGTTAGTTAAAGACTTCTATGCTTAAAATGTTTAGGGAGAAATGGAATACTGGTGTGTATGTTTTCTTTAAAGTACCGAGACCAGCCATATACTGTATGTTTAAGTTCCAAAATTAATATCGTTTATGGCCTTCACACGCGTTACAGTATGCTCCTATTCTTTTTATGCTCAGGTACTAAGATTTCCCTTCAGTGGTAAAATTCCATATAAATATTCAATACTTAAACGGGCACAGTAAAGACATTAAATATACATATACATACTGTATACAGTACAGTTTGCATACGGTAATATGTTTATGTTCCTAAATCAATCTCTTTTATGAGCATGTGAAAGGCATGGTGAATCGATTCTCAAAAATTACTGTACTTTGCATGATTGGAAACAAATGCGTGATTGCGAAATGCTGTGGTGTTACTTTTACAAAGACGGTCAATGAAAAGAAGAATGTGGACCAGGGCAATACTTTGAGTTTACACTTACAGCTTGTCCAAGGTCATTCATTATTACTATTAGTAATATCTTCGTTAAAGACTTTGATGGCGACAGCTCAAACATGAGAGGTTGAGCTTTATTAGCTCCACCTTGCGGAAATTCCAGATACTATTATTTTGCTTGCGGTATTATAGGAGAATTTAAGGTAACTAGTGGTATTTACCGGTAACTTGCGGTATTTACCGGTAACTCGCGGTAGACTGCATACAGGGTACCGGAAAATAATGCGGTATCGCCCGCGCATTTTGAATGGCTGCATCTGTATCTGTGATTAATATTCCTAACTCTAGCTATTTAAAAACTCTTTGGCCAATTAACTTAAAAAATAGGAAGTCTTGGAAAATACCATTAACATTTGATCCATTGTCATTCCCGCATATACTGTACCAAAATAGCTGCATGACAGTCATTGTGTTCTTACAACTCAAACACCCTCTGTCATGCTAAGGACTAAAATAAATTAACATAAACTTGGAAATCTTCCTCTCGCCTAGATTTGCTTTAGGTCTGCACATTTACAGATTTCAGCAATAATATACACAATATACTATGACATCACATGTTTGGTAAAACAAGTTCTGTACTGCCAACTCTTCTTTTAACCAATTAATGCCAAACATGAGCATTATCATTCTAGTAAGAATAGAATTACAATACAGAAAAATATTAAATATATATATAGAAAACCTAGAATGTCACCTTGGCAAACTTTTTGTTTTCTAGATGAGATATTCAGTGCACACTATTAAAAACAGCCAGCAGCCAAATCTCCCTATAACTTACAACTGCCAAGCAACTGAAGCCAAGCAGGTGTGATCCTGATCAGAACCTGGACGGGAGACCTCCTGGGAAAACTTCTTGAAACTGTGTTAATGGGGCACGTAGGGAGCACTCACCCTGCGGTTTGTGTTGGTCCTAACGCCCCAGTATAGTGACAGGGACAATACTGTAAAAAGGTGCCGTCCTTCAGATGCGACATAAAACCGAGGTCCTGACACTCTGCGGTCATTAAAAATCACAGGGTGCTTCTTGAAGAGAGTAGGGTTGTTACCCCGGTGTCCTGGCAAAATTTCCCAATGGCCTTTATCGATCATGCCTTCCTAATAATCCCCACCTTTGAATTGCCTTCATCCCCGTTACCTGTAAAGTGCTTTGCGTGGGTTGGAAGAGGAGCCAGTAGGGGGCACTCACCCTGCCCCTAAAACAGTAGGGGTGTTACCTTGGTGACCTGGCCAAGGTTTCCCATGACCTTTAATAATCTCCTAATAATCCCCATCTATGAACTGGCTTTATCACTCTATTCTCCTCCACATTGAAAGCTGATGTGTGGTGAGTGTACTGGTGCACTATTGCTGCCATTGCATCATCCAGGTGGTGGAGGAGAGTCCCCTTTACCTATAAAGTGCTATAGTGACCAGAAAAGTACTATATAAGTGTAAGTCATTATTATTTAGTACTATAGTACACACTATAAAAAGACCAGTATTTACAGAATTGCATCATCGTTCTTCATGCCACTTCTAGGCTGTGTCTGTCGTTCTCAATCATTTACCTTTGGGAGTGTGAAAGCTGATTTTTTTATGTTTTTTATGTTCCTTCGAATGTTTTTACTTATCTTACTTTTAGAAGTTTCCTCTTTCAATTGCTATGCAAATTAGATTCCATTGTGTTGAATATAAGAACTGTTTAAATGTTTCAGTGTTTTTAAGTTATTTAAATCCTAAACATTCATCTGTTAGCTAATTAGCATACATTATTTTCATGCAATACTGCTAGCTAGCTAATAGTCTTAGGTATAAAAGTGCTGACATGATTAGCTTTTTTTCACATAAGGGTATTTCATGAAACAAGGCAACTTGGTGAACTCATTTAATTCACCTAGTGGGATTGATTCAAAGGCCTGTTTTTAATGTCCTTTTCCTAGTGTGCTTTCCCTTTTTTTCTGGAGATCTTATTTCAGTTCTTAACACCACAGTCTCCCTCTTTCTGCTCAGGAAGTCTCACAATCTACTTGAGTAAAAAAAACATGAACAATAATTAAGTCTATTCTACAAGACTTTGTAAGTACGTCTGTTTTTATAAGTCTCATTTTGGTTTACGTTTAATTCTGCTGATGTAGAGAAACAATGAAACTGTTTGTTCCAGATTCTGTAACAGTATTAATATCTCCATTATTACAAAATTACCATCCGATGTATAATATCAGTATCTTTCCCTTTTCCCTTCTTTAGAGAACTACATCTTGGATAATTTGCTACATTAAACATAAACATTTTTTCTAATTTACAGTGAAAGAACATGGCCACATGTTATGGTCACCATTAAATATAGACATTATTGAATTTGAAAGAGTTGTATTTTACTGCGCAGATGGATCAGAGAGAATTTTAATAAATAAAACATTTATGCAATTTCTTTGTGCATTCTCTTTTCTGACAATATCACTTTATTAATAAACGCCTTGAAGCATGAAATGTAATTTGTCCAAAGGTCTCAGTTTTGTTTTTATCAAAGTTACCATATGCTTAACTGAGCCATCTGATACTGCATACCTTTTTCCATCATATGAAACTGAGATATTTAAACTCTTATTCTGTACCTTTTTAATCTAAACCAAATGTTAATATATCTTACAAAATGTTATCTAAAACGAAATTTCTGCTCTGCCCTGACATTTAACAACAGTTGGATAAAACTAGGCCTTTGTATATTAAAAACTGTATATTGTATATTAAAAACTGAAGGTTTGTAGATCACACTTTCACCTCAGCCTTTTGTATAAAGAAGTGCCCCTTCATCTCTTTTTAATTCCTTTAGTGTCCATTTCTGTACACTTGTTTGTGTTTCATATACTTGGATCAGGTCCACTCATAGCCTGTATGACTGGGGCTTAATTCAAAAACACAAAATCCCAAAAGGCATTGACAAAGTTATCTCTATTAATTTAAGCAAAGAAACAACACTACACCTCTAGTAATATAATTTATCTACATATTGTTAATTATAGTACAGATGATAAATTATATGATCAACCTATTAAATCCTAAGAATGGCACTTTTTTCAACGAGAAACATTTAAAACTAATAGATTTACACAAACATACCTTAACTATATGTTATATTGTGAGAAAAGAGTTGACTGAACATTTCTGCTTTAAAGAGTAGCTTGTAGACCTAACTGCTGCAAATTAAGAATAAAAAAGGAAAACTCTTCAAAGAACAATGTATTGCTTAAAATCATATAAAGTTGTTTTTACATCAATCACTTCCACTCCTCACCATGCAAGGGGTCAATTCATAGAGTTGTATGTCCACTACATCTGAAGGGAAAAAATGAAAGAATAAAAATCTGCCTTTCCCCAGAGTGCCTCTGCCAGAATGATAGGCCCATTATTCTCCACAGGCTTATTCAATCAATTCATAAGGCAGGACACTGAAAGGGTCAGCTTTTAATTTGCATATTTTAAGAATTCCATTAACCCCTTGCCTTTCTGCAGAATTTCAAGTAGCTTGCTAACATAAGAGGCTATACCATTTGTTGCCTTTTTTTAGAGGCTGTTCTTCATTTACATTCAGTAATGGAGATGTCCGCATAGTTGGTTTTGCGTTTGAATTTGGGCACCACTCTGTATAAATTAATCGCGGATGCCCCCTTTCTTGCCCTGTAGTTTCTGTGGTGTTATAGCTCACTCAACATTTTTAACTTGTCCTTCTGTGATTTTTTACAAATAGATGTCACATCAGAAATTAAATGCAGTCCTTTTAACTGTATGTGAGAGCTGACATTAACATAAAACAAGACATATTAACTGTTTTGATATAAAAAAAACATTTTGTCTGTGCTACATTGCTATATGTTTCATTCACAACACATTTTTTTGTCTTTATTATCACATGCATAAAACAGGCAGCTCTGCCATTGTTCTTTCTTTACACATAACTGTTTACAGAGTAAGGGCATTTGACAAACACAACACAGTGATTATAAGATTATAAATTTAACTCTCGACTCCCTATTATTCACAGAATTATTGGTCAAGCAGATCTCCTAAACTGTCTCTTAAACAATTAATTTTAACTCTACTTTTGTCGGAGTAAAGTATGTTATTTCATCTTGAATCCAGACTGACGGGAAACCTAAAAATAGTGTTCACTACTTAAATCCCACAACAGTGTCAGTATAATCTGAAAAATATTGCCTTTTTTGCAAATGTATTCATCAAGTATGAGTAGTCACTTTAATTTCTTTAATTCATAATTCTTGTATGTTCTCAGGGTAATTTAATGCACTCTTATTTCAAATGTTAAATTTATTACTCAGGTATATTTACTCACAAGAGTGCCCAGCCCTCATTTGAATAACGAGAGAATACAGGGGGTTCAGATTCATTTCAGAAAGGCAGATCAGTGGTTTAGTTCAAATTTCAGAAAATACTTAATCTAAACAAAATGATTCATAGATATAATCCAATCTATGACAATGACCAGTTTAGTACTATTAATCAACATGACAACACGGGTTATATTTTGCTAACTATGAATCATATCTCTTTGAACAAAATAGAAAATAAACATAACCACAGTACATTATTGGCTGGCCAAAATGACTGACAGGGGCACTCATTGGTTGTTGGTGAAATGATTTAATCATTTAATCACTTTACTGTTCATGTTTTAATCCGCTTAATATTGAATATTTATATGGAATTTTACAACTAAAGTGAAATTTTAGTAGCTGAGCATAAAAAGAATAGGAGCATAACATGTCTGAAGGTCATAAACAATATTAATTTAGGAACATAAACATATTATGTCAACTATATATGGCTGGTATTGGTAGTTTCAATTAAAAATACACACCAGTATTCCACTTTCTTCCTAAACATTTTAAGCATCAAAGTCTTGCATTCGGTTACATACTGTGGTTATTTTGGAAACGTTTTTACATGCTCCTCCTTCTGACTATATTAAGTTTATATACCTTGCAAAAAGTTGTGATGTTTTAACCTTTTCTGTGAATACGCTCGTTATCGGGGTAAACAAAAACATACTTTTAGAATTTGATTAATAGGGAATATAATATGGAATCGCATATCTAAAGAAATTAATAATGATATAATTATATTCATATACTGTAGCAAAAACAGTAGTATAAGACTTTCTATTGACATGTGTAAGGCTGTTTCACCGCTTTACATGTGATGGCTTAAGTGACTGACTTATAAGCCTGAGGTTGAGTGTTCAAACCCAGCTATCGCCATGAGTTTCCTTTTAACAAATAAACATTTCTTTGAAAAACTAAAATAGCAAATATTATAGACACTATATTGACATTTTTTATATTTCTAAATATCACAAAATGTTTGAAGCTAAGTCATTTATTAATAACAATGAATAATTTTAAACTGTTACTGATATTATTACTGACAATAAATATTATCAACTCTATATTGACATTTCATGTATGCCATACAGCGTACGTGTTACTGAAGCTTAAAGTTTAGCCTTTGTCACTAATGTAACTACTAAATAAAGAAATTCCTACATTACAAACTGTATATGGCTGGTATTGGTATTTTAAAGAAAAAATACACACTAGTATTCCACTTTCTCCCTAAACATTTTAAGCATCAAAGTCTTACATGTGGTTATTTCGGAAACGTTTTTACATGCTCCTTCTGACTGTATTATGTTTAATATGTGAACATTTAACGTGAAAAAAGTTAATCCTGTTTTTTATGGTCTGAAGCTCATATCCTGCTTAACTAAAGAAGAGTATCATTGGACAATGTTGAGGCTAAAGAAATCAATAATGATATTTAAAGATCTAAATATATTTAACACATACACCCGGCATTACAGGCTGTGCCTGCTCGCCAGCGCGGTGACATCACCACCTTTCCATCTGAATAGCTAGCAGGGACCTCAGCCGTCGGGGAGAGGGAGATCTCCCTTCAGATTTAGAAGGTTATTAATAATATCTTCAGTGTTGCATGAATATTGGAATGTTCTTCTAAGTGTAAAAAGAGGCGATACTCAACTTGTCTCCTCTATAAATTTTCAGTTTACAGACCGTACAAGATCATTTATTGTGAATAATGTCTTCCGTATCGCATTAAAATTGGAATGCTTTTCACAGGTGTAAATCCACCTATTTTCTAACCACTTTATCCAGGACAGGTAACAGTTTCACCCCTCCCCCTTCCCTCTGCCTGTCTGACTTTTTTTTAACCCTTTTGTGCCCAAATTGCAGCAGGTGAAAAAGAAAAAAAAGTTAAACTTACAGCATACACTAGGCTGACCACAAGGAAGAAAGATCACCCGTTTTTCACACACAAAAAGTGGTTATTAAAGATCAAAACCTGTTTTTATAGCTTTTAAAATCATGCAATGTCTAAGTTAAGTAGGAACACATCATTATATCTTGTTATTGATTTCTTTTTTTAAAATTAAAAATGTGTTTGCCCAGCTGAAAGTAGTTAGTGTTGTACAGTGATAATAGACGTGGGTAATGTCATCCCCATTAAACAATCTGCTTATCATGCAAATCCTGCTAAACTAAAAATTAGACACAAGAAGAGTATTAATGGACACTGTTGTGAGGGTCTGGCGGAATTTCTCTGTAAACTGAAGAGTTATAGAGGAGACATACATCACCTCTTTTTATGCTTGTAAAAAGGCAAATTAAAATTAAGGATGGTAAAGTGCTAGAGGTGTATAAAATACAAAAATGCATATGAGAAAAAAGTTTTAGAAATGGAGCAGGTATTATTTTGAAATAAGCAAACAGAAAAAAGCCATGACTAGACATCGTGCAGAAGAGGGATGCAGGAACACTTGCTTAGACACACAAAAAAATCACAGAAAGGTGTGTTACAAAATAACATGCAAACATGAAATAGATTTGGCAGAGAGTGAGGAATCAGAAAATTAGCATGCATACAAAACAGCAATTCTGCCAGAGAGCCTTACAAACAAGGTTTCACGGAGGGCTTCTCAGATAGTTGGGCATTCACTTAGATTGCCAGGCGAAAGGATTTGTACGTATATTTTGTTAAAGCAAGTCAGTTTTTTGCAACACATAAAAGACATTTTTCAAGAAAGTTTAGCATTCGTCACTAATGAAACCATTAAATAAAGACATAAACTTAGAAATCTACAGATTTTTTTATTCAATGTTTTATTCAATGTATATTTTGTCGCAGAGTTGCTGCAAGATGTTAACAGTGAAAAAAGGTATTTAGAAATGCGTCATTTCAAGATGAAAATTTTCAGAATAATTGCAAATCTAGCAGGATAGAGAAAGCACAGAAAATAGGCAGTTAGATTGATCAGATTAGTATGAAAAGCCATTTAGCAAAGAGGGAATGACAACAGACATAAACACACAAACAGACACAAACACACACACACACCAGGTACGACTGTTGTATTTATGAAAAAATACAAGGAGCCTACTAACAACTGTGCCATCCTGTTCCTTAGTTAATACATTTTATTTGTATAAACAGTTTACATTGTTAGCAAATTATTTTGAATTATATTTTACCCTATTTTTTCTTTAATTTTGCATTTAACTTATTTTCTGAAAGTCAGATTTAATGTATATTTGAACAATAAAGATATGATTTTACAAGATGCGGGGAAGAGTGCAACAAGTTATTATAGTACTAAATGTAATATTATTGATTACTAATAGTTTATGCTAACACCTAACTTTATTAATTAAATGTATTTAAAACATTGAACTAAGTACAACATAGCATTCAGAAATACAATTGAGAATAGTTTTATGGTGTATGCATAGTTGAAACTTTTCTAAAATGTATAACAAAATTAAAGACGATTAAAATCTGTAATCTTTCTATGTGTAATGTCATTAGAAAGTACAATAAGTTCCTGCTTTGTCTAACGATGGTATCAAAAAGTAGTTTAAGTGGTGAGAAACCTGTGCTTAATGATAATTAAGGGACTTAGAAGTCCAAGAAAATTATTTTCGTTATTTAATTTTAAACACTAAATTATTAATGCAGACGCAATTGGTCTCATTCACACTCCATGTGAATAGCTACAGAATGGCCATTGTGCAATACTCTTATATCTTATATCTTATGTGTATATCTTCACAAGGGAAACACGGAAAACCTTCAAACCAAATACAATTTAAAGACCACGACTTTAAAATGCACATAAACGTATCAGTGAGCTAATTATATTTTTCTGACACTCAGGGAAACTCGGCGTTTTGATTGATGTGCGATTACCGATGCAGCCATTCAAAATATACGGTACAAACCCATACCTCACGCAACTACCCACAAGCCACCGCAGTCTACCGCGGAAAGTGATTGGTTGGCCAAAATGACCGACAGGGGCACTCGTGGTGCATTGGTCGGTAGTGAAAAGATTAAATCATTTAATCTCTTTACTGTGCAAGTTTTAATCCACTTAGTATTGAATATTTATATGGAATTTTACCACTAAAGGAACATTTTAGTAGCTGAGGATAAAAAGAAGAGGAGCATAACGCATCTGAAGGTCATACAGATGCAGCCATTCAAAGTGCGCGGTACAGACACGTACCGGAGGTAATTGGCTACGGTGTCGCGCATTGTGACGCATGATGACGCGCGATACCGCGGTACGTTCTTGGTTGACCAACAGGGGCACTCGTTGTCCGTTGGTCTGTCGTAGAAAGATTTACAGTAAACGCCTTTACTGTGCCCGTTGTAGTATTGAATATTTATATGGAATTTTACCACTGAAGGGAAATCTTAGTAGCTGAGCATAAAAAGAATTGGAGCATACTGTAACGCGTGTGAAGGCCATAAACGATATTAATTTTGGAACATAAACATACAGTATATGGCTGGTCTCGGTACTTTAAAGAAAAAATACACACCAGTATTCCATTTCTCCCTAAACATTTTAAGCATCGAAGTCTTTAATTAACGAGATACCTGAGTCAACAAGCATACTTTTAGAATTTGATTAAAAGGGAATATAATATGGAATCACGTATCTAAAGAAATTAATAACGATATCATTATATTCATGTACCGCAACACAAGAATAGTACACGCTGTACATTGTCTGTTGATGATGTTTCTGTAGTGCTTTTTCACTCACTCGCACCAAACAAATGTATATTTCTAAATATCACAACATGATCGAATTTAAGTCATTTTAATAACAATGAATAGTCACCTAGGCGTTACAATATAAACATTTATATTGATTTAAATTGCAAACACAGGTTTAAATATATGTGTTTTTTTATTCACAATCAGAGAAATGCAACATAAATTGATATCTTTGTCTTCTAAGTATCTTAATAAACTTTCAGCATAGCTTTTTCCCCGTTTACATTTATTTTTCTTGGGAACTTGGGATCAAACGTGGAAAGATTAGATTGTAATCGTTTTTATTTTTTAAATACATTGCGGAGTTAAAGCAAGTTAAAGCCTTGATAACCTTTAAAAGTGGAATCTCAAAGCAAAGTAAATACCCAACACCGAGTGTATCCATCTGTCATGCTAATAAAGCACCTTGAATTGAATTGAATTGAGGGAGAGAGGGGGGGAGGGTGAGCGAGAGAGCCAGGACAGACAGGCAAATAAGATACACTCCACAGACATTCACAACAGCGACATATCATAAAACGTTTGCACATATAGTTAAGTTATTACTTGGTTTTCAAAGTGCAATGAAATACAATATTGTTGTTGTTGCTGTTATTGTTGTTTTTATCCTGTAAAGCGTTTTGAGAAGCCACCTTTAAAGGCGATATATAAAAGCGCTGAATCTTACGGAATGTGTTCCGCCGGGGATTCAAAAAAAATATTTTTTTTAATCGCGTATCTAAGGAAATAGCAGTATAACTTTGTTCATGCACAAACAGTGGCATGTTACATTATTAATTTGGGTGTCTCCTCTTGCCAGGAAGCTCTAAATTGCATTTTGAGTGCGGTTTTTGACTTTTTCTAAATTGCAACCCATAAAGAAAGCTGATACAGTTTAGTCTTGTTTTAAACTGTATTACAGCAGCACAATGGACAATGCAACGTAAATTGCAAAAATGTACTTTGAATCTGTCCAAGCCCTACTTTGTCAGGCATTTTCTTTTACTGCAACGGACATAAAAACTCCCTTGCTTTAAACAGAACGTTTCATAATTTCTAACTACGAAAATTATTTAAACTGCGACACTTATCATTCATTCCAATCCATTATCAGTCTTCCATTTCTCCCTAAAAATTTTAAGCATGAAAGTTTTATGAAACGGTACCCAAATATGCGATTGCTGAATGGAATGAATTTTAATTAAAAAAAATATTTAACACGAAAATTAAGCTGTTTACATCTTCCGCCTGAGAACAGTCACCCGTTGCTACCCAATGCAGAAACACAGCCACTAACTAGCAAAGAGAAGACATTAGCTAGCCAATATGATAAAGAAATAAATGATTATTTTATTTCTTTTGCACATTTATTTGAACATTTCCATCGATTGTACAAGCACTTGGAAATTGTCCAAACCCTAGTTCATCAGGCATTTAATCTGCATAATAATGTTCACCTCTCTGTCCAGCAAATTAATAATAAACTTTATTTTCATCGTCTACGCTTAAAGGTACCCCCATCGCGGAAGAATTTGAGCTCAAAACATTTACCCAGCGTAATATTGTATTTCATTGCACTTTGACAGATTGTTTTTAAATTAATTGTTTTCAGAATATCCCCACCTCCAAACAAAATCAAAATTGCAACGATTTTATTAACTGGCTGTTTCAGTAACTTAAAGTATATATTTGAACCATAATTGAACCATTGTACCATGAAATACCCCACCCATTTTGAATGGCTGCATCTGTATGCACCATCTTTGTCAGATTGTTAATCAATAAAAGCATTTAATTAAACACGCATTTGCAATTTTAATCAAAATGGGGGTAATAGGGTTAGACCATTAGACATGCAATACACTTCCTCGTGATCATCTTAGAATCTTTGTGTAACCTTTAAGTTTTTATTACTTTTAATTATACATTAATTATTATTTTAATTATACATTTTAAACACTTTAATTTTGTAAAGAAAGCACACATTCTGTACAGATAAAGTACAATCACATTCTCCTGTCTTCCCGTGGTGTAAAACGAATTAGCAGGTGATTGAGATAACAATGCATCAGTCACAGAGTGAACTGTTCTTTTCTACAAGGTCAAAATGAAATGCTTAGAGTTTGTAATGTAGGCCACTCTGAACAAGTTAAACTTTGATGAGGGCTTGCCAGCATAGTGACGTCACTGCCTTTCATATGAATAGGAGGGACGTTGTCTGTCAGGGTTGAAGGTAGATCTTACTGTAGCTCGACTGGTTGCTTTCTTGTTGAGTGACGCTGGAGGTCTAGGTTCTATTCCCCAGCTGGTAGGGCATGAGCCCAAAAGCACTACATTATTTATTCTATCTTCCGTGTCGCATTAAATAACTCAGCCAGACAGTACATGAATATAATTATATCATTACTGATTTCTTTAGATATGCGATTCCATATTATATTCCCTGTTAATCAAATTCTAAAACTATGCTTTTGTTTACACTGATAATGAGTGAATTCACAGAAAAGGTTAAAACACTTTCACTTTTCACAAAGTATAGAAACTTAGAAGAAGCACGTAAAAATGTTTCCAAAATAACCTCATGTAAGACTTTGATGCCTAAAATGTTTAGGGAGAAATGGAATACTGGTGTGTTTTTTTTTTCTTTAAAATACCAAGATCAGCAATAGTGACTATATTCTCAGACAGAGGAACGTAAATAGCTTAATTTTCGAGTAAACGTAAACAGCTTAATTTAATTAAAATTCGTTCTATACAGCAATCGCATATTTGGGGACCGTTTCATAACACTTTGATGCTTAAAATGTTTAGGGAGATACGGAAGACTGGTGTGTATTTTTTCTTTAAACTACCAAGACCAGCCATGTACAGTACAGTTTACATACAGTAATATGTTTATTTTCCTAAATTAATATATTTTATGAGCATGTGAAAGACATGGTGAATGGGAGATTCTCAAGACTTACTTTGTATGATTGGATACGAATATATGATTGAATCAATGAAATGCTTTGGTGTTACTTTTTGTCAATGAAAAAATAAAGTATTTTTGTTTACAAAGTGGAAGAATGTGGACTAGGGCAATACTTTGAACTTACAGCTTATCCAAGGTCATTCATTATTAATACTATTAGTAATATCTTCAGTAAAGACTTTGATGCATAAAATATTTCTGCATAATTAATGGCAGTTTTACAAAGTGATTCCGGATACTATTAACACAATCTAATTTGCATGCGGTAAAATGCGGTCTGACGCGATATGATGCGTTATGATGTTATATTGTGACAGGCATACCGCATTGTATCGCAGCTCATTTTGAATGGCTGCATCTGTATAGATGTGGGTAATGTCATCCCCATTAAACAATGTGCTCATCGTGCAAATCCTGCTAAAAACAAAAAAATAGACACATGAAGAGTATTATTGGACAATGTTATGGGGCTCTGGTGGAATATCTCTGTAAACTGAAGAGTTATAGAGGAGACACATTGTGTATCGCCTCTTTTTACACTTGTAAAAAAGAACATTCCAATGTTAATGCGACCAGGAAGTGTGTTATTAATAATGTAGTTCTTTCGGGCTCACATGGGTACAGATGCAGCCATTCAAAATGAGCGGTAAAAACCCGCGGTACAGTAACCTACCCGCAGGGCACTGGAGTGCACCGCGGTAAGTGATTGACTGGCCAAACTGACCGACAGGGGCACTCGTGGTGCATTGGTTGGTAGTGAAAAGATTTAATCATTTAATGTCTTTACTGTGCACATTTTAATCTGCTTAGTTTTGAATATTTATATGGAATTTTACCACTTAAGGGAAATTTTAGTAGCTGAGCATAAAAAGAAGAGGAGCATAATGCATCTGAAGGTCATAAACGATATTAATTTAGGAACATAAACATTACTGTATGTACATAAACTGTACTGTGTATGGCTGGTCTTGATAGTTTAAAGAAAAAATACACACAGGTCTTCTATTTCTCCCTAAACATTTTAAGCATGAAAGTTTTATGAAACGGTACCCAAATATGTGATTGCTGTATAGAATGAATTTGAATTTTTTTAAATTATTTAACACGAAAATTAAGCTGTTTACATCTTCGGCCTGAGAACAGTCACCCGTTGCTACCCAACGCAGAAACACAGCCACTAACTAGCAAAGAGAGGACATTAGCTAGCCAATATGATAAAGAAATAAATTATTATTTTGTTTATTTCTTTTGCACATTTATTGGAACATTTCCATCAATTGTACAAGCACTTGGAAATTGTCCAAACCCTAGTTCATCAGGCATTTAATGGAGTTTTTAATGAAAGTTCGGGAGGAATGAAGGCAGCCGCGCTCATTCGACACAGCTGCTGCAATTCTCACTAATCCTGACGTAAGCAACCGGTCTCCATAAATATCAAACGTCACCCTCTCCTCTTCCTCGTTCGTTTTCTGCATGGTTTGTTTTCGCCTAGCTCGAATCCGTGCTCCCTTCTCGTGGATCTACAAATCCGCCGCTCCGATGAAGACCTTTTCTGCAGCGCAGGAGACTCTCCTACCCTTCCCGTCCAGTCCACCCCCCACAGCTACCCTCACCTCCGTCTCATCGCCTCCTTCAGCCGCCGTGCCACATCAGCGCCGCGCATCTCCCAGCCAGTCCTCACAAGATCCAACTTCCGCCGTCGTAGTCCCTCTCTCATTACAAACCCAGCCTTCCTGTTCCTCCACGGCAAAATCTCCAAATGACCCCCGCTTCTCTCGAGGATGTCCCCGTCGCCGAGCTTCACGCACATCGGGCTCCCCCTTCTCCCAGATCATCTCTCGCGACTTCCAACCGGACCGTAGCAAGCCTCCAGAGGATACTTCGAAAACATGGCGTCCATTTTAAAAGAAATGCTTCCAAAAAAAAAAAAAGCTCTGTTTTCCCTGTACTTAACCGCAGTCTACACAAGGAAACATCAACTCCCCAGCTTCCCCCGGCGCCCTCTGATGACATCACCCGCGCCGCCGCCACTCATCCCAACGTGAGGACCCCAAGGCCACCCGCGCCTCTGCCTGTCGCATCATCTGTCTTGTCTTGTCCTGATATATCCGTTTCTGTCTCTTCCCCCAAGCAATCCATTCCTCTGCTGAACAACTGCACCTAGCCTCTTCCACCCAGCCTCCTGCCCTAATCTCCTCGCTGCCGAGTCTAAGGCCCCAGGCTCACGCCCCTCCCCCCCCCCTTCTCCACTTAATCTAATTTCTGCACTCTCCTCTGTCTCTACCTCCGGCGTCCAACACGGCTCAAGCTCCGCCAGCTTGGTGCCTTCGGCCCCGGTTTCTTTTCTTTCGGCCCCTGCTGCTGTCTCCACGGCCCGAAGGCCAGCTAGTAAACGACCCCCAGCTCAGCCAGCAGGCGGCCCTTACCCTCCCCCACCCCCTGGCGTCCAAGACGACTCGGCAGCCTCCTCAGTCCCTAACGCAGCCTTCGCCCCTGCTTCAATTCCTCAACAGTCTTCGGCTTCCATATCCCAAGCCACCGAGCTCCAGGCCCCAGATCCGTCAATCCCCTCCTACCGCAATCTGCTTTCCGCTCTTCTTCCCTCCTCATCTTCTCCCTTCCCCGGTGTCCAACATGGCATCCGTCATCCCATGCCTTCGGCCCTGGATTCCAATCTCCCCTTTACTAAGGACTTTCCTCTCCGAACAGCCGTTCCTCTCCCAGCTCCTCCTAACACTAAAGTTTAGTCCTCCTCCCATCCCTTTTTCACTCCGGCAGCAAATTCTGAGGTGCGGACGTCAATCTAGCTCACCTTCTCTCTTCCTCCACTTACAACTCCGATTCTAGAACAGTTGACTGCGGCTCGATTTCCGTTACTCTCAAATCTTCTGACCCTCACTCCGCTTCAGTCCTTTGAATTTTCGACTTCTGCTTGGCTTTCAGCATTTTCCGCGACATCACGTGCTCCGCCTTTCCCCAACGTCGTCAGGAACTCGACGATTATATGCACAGCATCCCCGATCTATCTGTCCTTTTCGAGGGCTCCCTGTTCTACGATTACCATAAGCAGTTCTTGGCCGAGGCCGCTGCCCGCCTACTCCAATGGAACCAGCGCACCTACTGGGGAGCCCTCGACATTGAGTTTTACTGACGCACTTTCACCGGTGTCCAAGCTCCTTCCTGCGACTTCTGTTCCTCTTGGACACATTCATCAAATCTTTGCCCAGATACCATCCGCAAGCCCAACCCTGACTTCGCCCCTTCTCCCCCACAACATCTATTCTCCCGCCAGGTCTTCTTCAAACCTTCCCGGTCCAAAGACGTTTGCGGTCGCCCCATCGTGATGATCAGAGACCAACAAATTTCCAACATCTTCAATTTCTCTACGCGTACCTCTCCCCTTCTTCGCTTCCTTCGCATTTGCAGCTTCTGCGGCGAAGCTCATGCTTGCTCGCTCGCTCGCACTGCCTGCCCCCGCCAGCCCTTCCATGCTTGCTCCACCTTCAGCATTCCCAAAAGACTACTGGCTTTTCCGTCTACCCCAATCGACATCCCCACTCTTGCCTTCTGCCTGCTCCGTCACCCCGATCCCTCTTCCACCCACATTTTACTCGACGGCCTTTCCTTCGGATTCTCACCAGGCCCGTGCACACTTCCTTCTTCCTTCGTGTTTTGCAAAAATTTGCAATCTGCCACCGCCAATCCCCAGTCCGTTGATTCCTTGCTAGCATCCAAAGTCGAGAATGGTTTCATGATCGGCCCACTTGACTCTTCCCCATTCCCTGCATACCACATCAATCCCATTGGTATAGTGGTCCGTCTGGGCGCCTGGCTCGCTAAGGACAACATCTCCAGTGCCGTTAAAGTTATGCCCCCTGACCAGACCTCTGGCACCTCTTCGGAGTTCATTGGTGGAACAAGTTCTTCGCAGTCCACCTTACCTTCGGACGTAGGAGTAGCCCAAAACATTTTCGGTACCTTAGCCGAAGCTCTCGGCTGGATCCCGTCGAATAACTATAAGTTTCCTTTTCTCGTCCACCTTCTTGACGATTTCCTTACCATAGACTTTGCTCACACCCCACCTGCAAGAGCCTCCTCCACACTTATTTCCGTTTTAGGAAACTAGGGGTACCCCTTGCCGTGGACAAAACAACTGGCCCCTCTCATATAATCCAATTCCTCGGGATCACCCTCAATTCCATCAATTTCTCCGCTTCCCTGCCTCGCGACAAAATCAACAGGATCCAGACCTATATCTCTATCTATTATTCCGCCAAATTTCGCACAAAGAGGGAACTTCTCTCTCCACCCGGCCACCTCAATTACGCCATGCATATCATTCCTCAAGGACGGTTTACCTTCTCGACCTCGCCTCTCCCGTGCCCTCTCTTTACCACCACGTAAGCCCTTCACCCAACTGTAAATCCGAGCTCAGGCTTTGGAGCTTCTCTTGGCCAACTGGAATGGCATATCTCTCTTCTACGATGACCTCCTCTCTGACACTGAGGATATCCAGCTTTTCACAGATGCAGCCCCCTCAGTCGGTTTCGGAGGCTATTACAAAGGCCAATGGTTTGCGGCCCCTTGGCCTCCTGATTTCTCTCCAATCCCTCTCGCCAACCAGTCATCAGCCTTGTTAGAAATATTTCCAATTGTCGTTGCTGCTTCTCATTGGGGCCACAATTGGAAACAAAAACCCTCATCCATTTGGCCATCCATGCAGTAGTTCATATAGTCAACAAAGGAAGGTCTTCATCCCAATCCATCACGAAATCCCTCTGCCGCCTTAAATGGATTTCTCTCACATCAATTCATCCGCGCAGCTGCTCAAATTCCAGGCCACCTTAATAAGATAGCTGACTCTCTCTCTCGCTTTCAATTCAGGAACTCGGCACCAGATGCAAGACCGAACCCCTGCACAGTACCTCCCTATTCGGAACTCACGTTCCTCTGAATCATTCTTTCCATCGCTATCTCCAGCTGGCCCAGCAAACTATCCTCTTAGGGATCGCCCCTCGAACTCTCAGTTCTTACTGCACTGCCTAGAAGGGCTTCCAATCCTTCCACCTCTCCGCGAACATAAAATTCCATTCTTTCGATATTCTCACCGTATCATACTTCGTTTGCTATTGTAGAAACTCACTCAAGGTACGAGCATCCACCACCAAAGTATACCTGTGCGGCATCCACTCCTTTTCGGCACGATCTGTCCATCCCTTATCTACCCTCAAATTACTCTCCTTAAAGGCTTTCGGTGGCTTGAAAAAACCACTTCCGAACCTACGTGTACCACTTACCTCAGACATCCTTGAATCCTGCATCTACGTTGTCAGGTCAGGTTACCACTCACCCTGGGTCGACCGCCCTCTTGAATCTTTATTCTTGTTAGCCTTCTTTATCTCCCTAAGGTGCTCCGAAATTACCGCTAATTCCACATCCTTCGATCCTTCTTCTCAACCCTGCTTATCCAACATCTCCATCTTATCTTCCAAGACACTGACCTTCTATCTCAAGAAAAGCAAAACCAACCAACTCGTATCCGCCACTCTCATCTATTATTTCAAACTCTGTTCCTACATAAGCCCTTACGAGCCTCTATCCCATTACGCACATCTTCGCACCTCTGCCGGACCTTCGCCTACTGTCCCTCTGTTCACAAATGAGAAGGGCCGTATCATGATACCCTCCTAAACAATTCTCTGGGCACTCCTTTAGATCAGGGGCCACATCCTCCGGATGCGCTCGCCAAGGCATACCCCAGTATCTCATCAAGCAACTCGGCCGTCGATCCTCCGAGGCTTACCATGCATACATTAAAACTAACCCCGGTATCCTCAAGCAGGCACTTTCTCTCCTCAGCTGAATTAGCCCAATAATCTTTTTTTTTTTTTTTCTGCACTGGTGAGTGGGGATCCCGCTTGGTTCTTTTGGGGGGTCCTATCCTCCTCGTCCAACGGCCTGGAGGTTGGCCCTCAGCCAAGTGGGTTACGCCAATTCTCCACATCACAATAAAAAATTCTAATTTTTCCCAAGCTTTCGGCTGCTGTCATTCCTCGTGAAATGGAGTTTGTAATGAAAGTTCGGGAGTGTAAGAAAACCGTCTCAGGGACGCCAAATATGTAATCATAGCCAAAATGTAAATGTAGTGGCTCTCTGAAGGCACCAGTTCTGTAGGGTTTGGGCATTTACTGAGACAATTATTAATTGTTGCAGTAAATCACAAAGTTGATTCCAACCATGCAACATAACTCAAACAACGCACACACACAGGTACTAATACACGAGGATACATTTATTAATACATAGAATATGCATATAAACCTAACAGATCTTATTAAGAGGGTTATCAGAATACAAAAGATATATATATTCAGTCAGTTACAAAGAGTTACACATATCAAGAGGACATACGTTCAGTATATCATTCATTAAGACCGTTTCATAAATGAACTTGGTTATAACTTCTACATTCGATACTCACAACAAGTACATAACTCTTAGGAATAAAATTGATATCAACTGGTTGGGATAACAATTGAATTCTCAAGCTGTAATGCATTGAAGTTGAATACTCATCCAATCTCTTGGGATTCAGATCTCTTGCGGGCACAAAGAAACAGTTGCAGGCTGTTGCTGTCCAATCCGCGCTCTCTGGCTCCGTGCCAGGCTGTGCTGTACGGCTTGCGACGGTGCGCTGCTGATGCTCAATGTTGGCTTTAACTAGCAAAGTTTGTGCACAGGAGAAAAGATGACTGTGGATCCCAGCAAGTCAGGAAGAGGACCGGTTCGTTCCTGATGAAGAGCTAGTTCTGAATAGTGATTCAGCTGTCCACAGTTCCGACCTGTTCACGAGGCCTGCTGCTGGTGCTAACCTCGGGTGGATCCTCTGGTTATTCTCTGGCAACCTCCTCTCTAGACTCTTAGAACAAAGGAAAGTTCTGGCACTCGAACACACTGGCCGTTCCGTGGTTGTCCGGGCTGAGTCTCAGGATGGTCAGGAGGCGCGCTGCGAGAATGTCCTGCCCTTGGGAGCCTTCTGCTCCTGGGCCGTCCTGCCCTGGAATTCTCCTTTGAATTCCCTTTAGAACAGTCCACAAAATCCTCACCAGAATCTTACTGAATCTTACTGAATCTCCCTGAATCTTCCCTTCTGAATCTGAAACTCTCAGGCTGTCTGTGTTGCCTGTTTTTACCTGGAGGAACTTCAGTTCATTGATTGGCTGAAAGTTCCATGGGCATCAGAGTCCCTCGTGGGTTACTCGACCCTACCAGTCCCTGATTGGTTGATAAAGGTGAGATATGAGTCACTTACTCCTGACACTTAGGAATGCAGTCCAGATGTCCAACTGGCACTCCCTAGACAGATAGGCACCAATGGATGACCATTGATCATGATAGCCAGGCTTAGCTCAGTGCATCCCCCTTTGGGAGCTGTCCTAGGAAACCTTATCAAAGGAACCTTCAATCAGCCTGCATGAATAGTTTCTCTGTGGCTGCACCACAGAGATGAACAGAGAAAGGGGGCCTCATTTGGGAAAGCCCAGAACACTTCATTCTTTCTTATTATTAAGCCTCGCCGCTACAGGAGGAATGAAGGGAGCCGCGCTCATTCGACACAGCTGCTGCAATTCTCACTAATCCTGACATAAGCAACCGGTCTCCATAAATATCAAACGTCACCCTCTCCTCTTCCTCGTTCGTTTTCTGCATCCCTCCTCCACCCCCTCTCCACCTTTGCAGCTACCCAATTGGTCGCATGGGGGTCCTATCCTCCCCGTCCAACGGCCGGGAGGTTGGCCCTCAGCCAATCGGGTTATGCCAAATCTCCACATCACAATAAACAATTCTAATTTCTCCCAAGCTTTCGGCTGCTGTCATTCCTCTTGAACCGGTCTGGCGCCGGTTTGTGTCTTCTAGGATATAATGCCAGCGAACTCTTGTTTTTATGTCCACTATAACTACGCTGGGCAAACGTTCCGAGGTCAAATTCTTCCAGCACGGGGGTACCTTTAAAGCAGAGACGATGGCACCGAAATTTTTTGGCACGCCTTCTCTTTAAAGCCCTGGCCAAATATGAAGACAGTATGTACAGTTATAATTCAAACGGAATTAAAAATTACACATCCCAGTTACCATGGTGGTGCTTGTGATCATTGCGTTTAACCAACGAAACAGGGCGAAAAATCAGTCACATGACTTTGGTGCAGCGTTTCAAAAGCTTAACCTATCAGCAACAAAGCGGAATTTACACGATAGGGTACCTCAAACTGTCAGTTACAAAACTGTGTTTGTCGCTTAAGCCACTCCTATTTGGCATTTTAGTTATGGAGGCGAGAAGAGGCCCCCCCCCCACCCCACCCGCTGGGTGTCTGATTTGCCGCCATCTTTAACTGTTCGGTGTCCGAATCGGAGTAGCTACGCGTACGAAATAAAGTTAATCCCAACTACAAAACATATATTTTTGTGGTAAGAGGGCGCAAAACATCAGTACTTACTGCTATTAATTACTGTGCGATTTACAGTTGAAATCTGAGCCTAGATATGAAGTTAGATATAAAGTTAAAATCTTGACAAAGCAATGTAAGAAATACAGAGAAAATAAATCCTTTCTGACATCTATCATCAGTTTCGATCAAGGTCACTAAAACGAACAAGAAAAAGAGGATTTTCGGAGGGCAATTACGCTGTGTTTATATAGAATAAGTGATTTATGAGCAATCTAATTTCTTGTTCATTTAAAACAGTGAAATGTTAGCTGCAAAAGATCGCACCAGAAACAACACTCTCTCTGCCTGTCATAGACGTTCAGGAAAGGCTGAATGAAGTCATGTCAAGTACAATAATTCGGTGATCAATAATAACAGTTGTAGGACAGTATATAAGGAGGATAAAGATTTTGAAGTTGACTCGAAATCTGATAGGTAACCAGTGCAAGGACTTGAAAACAGGTGTAATGCATCCCTGATAGGATTCTTGCTGTCATATTCTGAACATATTGAAGATTACTCAGTGTGGATTTAATTTCCCCAGTGAACAGGATGTGCATTTATTAATTCTAGAAAAAAAAGCCTTACTTGATTTCTCTAGTTCTTAGTTTATCTAGTTCCCTTTAAAATAAACTATTATTCCACAATGCAGAGTATTACATGGCCAGTATTTACACATGATATTTGTGATTTAAAGAAATTAACACAAGCAGCTTTTGGAGATTTAAGTGTTGGCTGAGTTATTGCAGGATAAAAGACTAGAGATGTTGGTAAGAAGAAGATAATTTGGGGAAAGCTGAGGAATACACTTATAACAAGAACACTTCCTAATGGGGTTAGGCATACTTTTGATGAAGATGATGAAGTTAACAGACTATATGTTTACATAGATACCGAAATAAGGATTGTATTTTAGATTATGTGTAGTTGCTGGCATTGAACTGTGTGTTGAATGCACATGAATTGAAGGAATGGGCAAACATAGCTGATGCGGATCCACAGAGCCAGCATATTAAGATGTTTATAATTAGAGGCAATTTGTTTAAATAACTAGGTATGGATACTGATGTGCAAGAGAGGTGGAAAGGCTGTTTCCTTAAGCCAGCACTATAAGATATTTTATTCTCAGTGAGATGCTGCCATTTCATAGTGGGTTTCTAACACTGTGTATAGTTCCATCCACACAGTGCCTTTACCTCCATCCATTTCTAATCTCTTTATCCAGTACAGAGGATTTGGGGCCTATCCCAGTAAGCAATGGACACAAGGCAGAATACACCCTGGACATAGCGCCAGTCCATCACAGGACAGACAGACACAAACACACACACCAGGGCCAGTTTTCCCATAAACCAATTAACTTACCAGTATGTTTTGGAGTGTGATAGGGAGTCATATCACACATATGGAGAAAAACCATGGAACCCAGAGAGAACATGTAAACCCCACACACACAGGATGGCAGGAATTGAACCTAGGACCCCAGTGCTGCAAGATAGCAATGCTAACCACTTCGCCACCATTATAAATGGGTGGATATCTTAGTTACCTTTCTAGTTCACAGGTTTGCATGCATAATTTAATTTTGATAGCCACTGAGACATCAGGTACTACTGGTGCATTTATGAAAAAGAAACAAAACAAAAAACATACTAACAACTGTGCCATCCTACTCCTTAGTTAATATATTTTATTATTCATAAACAGTTAACATTGTTAGCAAAATATTTTGAATTATATTTAACCCTATTTTTTCTTTAGTTTTGTATTTAACTTATTATATGATAGGCAGACTTAATGTATATTTGAACAATGAAAATATATTTTTACAAGATGCGGGGGAAAGTGCAACAACTTATTACAGTTCTAAATTTAATATTATTGATTGCTAATGGTTTATGCTAAGACCTAACTTTCTTAATAAGATGTATTTAAAACAGTGAACTAAGTGTAATATACTATTCAGAAATACAATTGAAAATAGTTTTGTGGTGTTTGTATGGATGAAACGTTTCTAAAATGTATAACGTAACAAAATTAAAGACGATTAAAATCTGTAATCTTTCCACTTGTAATGTCATTAGACAGAACAACACATTTCTGGTTTGACTAAGGATGGTATCAAAAAGTAGTCTAAGTGGTGAGAAAGCTGTGCTTAATGATAATTAAGGGACTTAAAAGTAAAAAGAGATGCTTCATATTGCTTGATTAATTTTAAAAGTTATAAGTTATAAATGCAGACGCGATTGCTGCCATAAGCGCTCCAGGCAGCAGAATGTTCATTCTGTACTGCTGAGCTCCGCACCTCCTCCCTCTCTGTAAAATCCTGGGTTCGGTAAAATGTTTCAGGCATTGATGTGAAGGACAACAGAGCTTTCACTGGCCGATTATCATTATTATCATTATAATCATTAATATGAATAATGATATTAATTTAAGGATCTAAATATCTAAACATATGTATCTGTATAGCAGGTAGTATCACTGTATTCCACTTTCTTTGTAAACACGGAAAAACAGATTCACAACGCAAAGCTGTATCGCTGTGTAAAAAAACCCGGATTGTAATGAGCTGCTGAGCTAAGAATAGGAATGTTCCTGCTGGCAGAGGGGGTGGAAAGTGCCTGCGGTCATTTAAATTAGTATTGCAATTCGCACTGATTCCCTTGCGAAGATATGGACTTAAGAATATTCGTGCCTGGTCAAAAAATGGCATTAAGCACTTAAAATTAATATGGTTAATAATAGTAAACTGTAACATGCTGTAACAAGATTGGTTAAACTGCAAAGAAAATGCTTTCAGAGAAAATGTTTCAGGTGTGAAGAACATAGATCTCCAATGCAATTTCAACCAAACCTGTTCCCACACACACTGCCCCCACTACCATTAGAATATACACAAAGCACTCAAATCTTTCGAGCTAATGATCAGGTGACCCGAGAGAGAGCGAGAGAAACACCAAGGGGTGCGGAACCAGGGAACTATTTACATGGAAAATGGGCGATCTCCCCAGACTGTCCGCCCGTTTCACTGTTACCTGGATACCTCTTTATTTAGAACTCACTAACACTGATTTTTAATTTAGAAGGATTCAAGTAGGGTTTTAGATGAAAGGCAGCGACCTTAATCAAGCCCAAATCATAATTGAACCCATTCAGAGCCTACATTACATTTTAGCGTTTCATTCTGAGCAGAAGACCCTTACACCTGAAGAAGGCTTGCGTTTTCTCTCTTCTCTTTAAAGCATGTGTACAATGTGTAATACTATTACAATTTGTAATTACAATGCTGTAATACAATTTGAATAGTATGGGGGGGGGGGTGTCTTTCGCTGGAAATCTCGCCTGTTTCTACTTTACGAGTACAACGAGTACATTTTCAAAGTAGGAAGTACAGTGTTAACTGGTAGCTGGTTCAAAACGCGATTCAAATCAATATAAATGTTTATTTTGTAACGCATAGGTGACTATTCATTGTTATTAAAAAAGACTTAAATTCGATCATGTTGTGATATTTAGAAATATAAATTTGTTTGGTGCGAGTGAGGTTTTATTTAATCTCTGACCAAGGGAAACGTTTCATTTTTTCAAAGAAATGTTTGTTAAAAAATAAAGTCATAGTTCCATGGGATTCAATCACAGACCATGTGACATGGGAGTCTGGAAACTAACACACAGCACCACCAGATTTGATAACGCTATAAAAACGCTATAAAATAATGTGACTAGGCACAGACCACGTTTACAGCACAGTACAATAATAAAATGCTGACCATGGTTTTAGAAGCATAAATTGCCTTACACTCAATTTAAACACAAGCTGTCTTTAGGCCTCTAAGCTGGTTCATACAGAAATGTAGAGATCCAGGCTCAGAACACACAGCTTCATTAGCGAATACATGCAGGACAACTAGAGAAGACGTTTTACAGAGGATGGATTTTTAGAAACATCCCATCAGTGACATCACTGAAGTCAACTCCTAGGTACTGTAACTGTCGAGTGGATAGTTTCACAAGAATCAGACAAAGGTTTAAGCATCGCTTGTTCTAGATAAAACTGCAAAAAAAACAACAACCCATAATGCACTTCTTTGTGGCTCCGTTTGCCCAAATCATATATTCACAACGTGAAATCTAGAAAATAATATTACGTAACCAAAATCCGCAATATGGAAACAGAACCTGTGTAATTGTTGATAGATTATGTACTCGTAACATTTTTACAAGACGAACTACAACATTTAAAAAATGACTTGTATGTACTTGATATCTCTAATCAATCCACGGCGACATTGTTAAAAGCAGAGTCCCAGCACAAAACGAAACTAAAATGCATACCGTTTCGCGCTTCATATTAGTTGCTCAAAAGTAATTTGACCTTATGAAATGCATAATATAAACCTAGAAACATATACGTGAGCAGTATTTACGCACTGTAGTATCGGTGTTAAGACATACCTCTCAAATACTGTAAATCAAGTAAAAAATATCTCAAGACGGATTCTGCTCATAATGAAACCATGTTTCGTGTATGTTTTCTTTAAAGTACCGAGACCAGCCATATACTGTATGTTTATGTTCCAAAATTAATATCATTTATGGCCTTCACACGCGTTGCAGTATGCTCCTATTCTTTTTATGAATTGACTGAGCTCCGTTCTGTACCACACAATAATCCCCCCAGAGTCTCTGCCCCGGGTGATTTGGTTTTTTTTGACAGAGGGTAAAAAACTCTCCCTCTCACTTGCCCTCCCCCCCTGTGTATTGTCTGTTTTCTTGTGCCGTCCTTTGACAAACAAGGCTCACCAGATAATGTGAATCGAAACCTGTTTTTCTAGCTTTTAAAGTCGTGCGATTTGTAAGCAGGAACACATCATTATACATTACATATGAAAAATACATAATATAGCTCCCAAACAAACGTAAATGTGTTTTTAATGAGATGCTTTTATTCGTTCATAATCCGCCAATTTCAGGAAGGCTAATGGAGGTCTGGCTTTTTTTCTGGAAAACCATAACTCTGGTCTTGTCCAGATTGACTGTCAACACTCAGGTATGACAGTGCTGCTCCAGCAGTGCCAGGTTCTGCTGCAGCCTCTGTTCTGTGGGCGACAGCAGGACCAGGTCATCTGCAAAGAGCAGGAACTCGATTTCTGTAATTAATGCAGATCTGTAAATCAAGGGACAAAACAGATATTGCGCCCGGCTCCTCAATGGGCTTTGACGTGCTAATGCGTTGGTTTAACAGTCCGGGTGTGACAATGTTTTTTATTATTTTTATAGAGTAACATGATCAGATTTTCCCCGGTTCAGAAAAAAAGATCTAAAGTACTGTATACTAGTTTGTCACTCTTCTCATCCCCTCTTTGCTAAATGGCTTTTGAATAGAGTCACATGAAGAGAGAGGTGAACAGCCCTACACAGCCCTGTCGCAGTACACAAATATAATTATATCTTATTAATTTCTTTAGATACGCGATTCATTTAATACAGTCTTTGCTGTGCTCTAGAGGATCCTTGTGATATTTCAAGCTCTGGTTGAATGATAAGTGTCGCAGTTTAAATAATTTTCGTAGTTAGAAATTATGGAACGCTCTGTTAAAAGCAAGGGAGTTTTTATGTCCGTTGCAGTTTTTTTGCAACATGAATAGAATTATATCGTTATTAATTTCATTAGATACGCGATTGCATATTATATTCCTTTTTAATCACATTCTAAAAGTATGCTTGTTGACTCCGGTAATTCGTTAATTAAAGACTTCGATGCTTAAAATGTTTAGGGAGAAATGGAATACTGGTGTGTATTTTTTCTTTAAAGTACCAAGACCAGCCATTTACTGTATGTTTAAGTATGCTCCTATTCTTTTTATGCTCAGCTACTAAGATTTCCCTTCAGTGGTAAAATTAGATATGAATATTCAATACTTAAACGGGCACAGTTAAGACATTAAATATACATATACATACTGTATACAGTACAGTTTTCATATGGTAATATGTTTATGTTCCTAAATCAATCACTTTTATGAGCA
The DNA here is from genome assembly GCF_040954835.1 of Lepisosteus oculatus. Lineage (NCBI taxonomy): Eukaryota > Metazoa > Chordata > Actinopteri > Semionotiformes > Lepisosteidae > Lepisosteus > Lepisosteus oculatus. The sequence goes on from NC_090708.1 coordinate 33,307,834, forward strand.
TGTGAAAGGCATGGTGAATTGATTCTCAAAAATTACTGTACTTTGCATGATTGGAAACAAATGCGTGATTGCGAAATGCTGTGGTGTTACTTTTACAAAGACGGTCAATGAAAAAAAGAATGTTAACTAGGGCAATACTTTGAGTTTACACTTACAGCTTGTCCAAGGTCATTCATTATTAATACTATTAGTTATATCTTCGTTAAAGACTTTGATGGCCACAGCTCAAACATGAGAGGTTGAGCTTTATTAGCTCCACCTTGCGGAAATTCCGGATACTATTATTTTGCTTGTCGTATTATAGGAGAATTTACAGTAACTCGCGGTATTTACCGGTAGCTTGCGGTAGACTGCGTACAGCGTACCGGAAAATAATGCGCGCATTTTGAATGGCTGCATCTGTATGCACCCTACATCACTCGGGGATGCTTGCTTTGATGGGATCCAAATCCTCTATACTGGATAAAGAGATTAGAAAATGGATGGAAATAAAGGCACTGTGTGGATGGAACTATACACAGTGTTAGAAACCCACTATGAGATGGCAGCAACTCACTGAGGATAAGTAATTTTATAGTGCTGGCTTAAGGAAACAATTTAGTGGCTTCATTAGTGACAAAGGCTAAACTTTCTTGTAAAAATGTCTTTTATGTGTTGCAAAAAACTGACTTGCTTTAACAAAATATATTTACAAATCCTTTCTCCTGGCAATCTACCTAAATACCCAACTATCGCCTCTTTTTAAAACTGGTAAAGAGGAACATTCCAATGTTAATGCGACACGGAAGGCATTATTAATAACGTAGCACATTAGGGCTCACATGGTTATGAGGCTGAAATGTCACTGTTTAAACGAGTAAGAAATTATTCTTTTAAATTCTTATTCTTAGGAATTGGGACGGAGTGGTGGCTGTGCTGGAAAGTTGCTGGTTCAAATCCCACAGTCAGCAGAGGACTCCTACTTCATTCATTATGTGTGAATCTTATCGTGAGGGTTAGCAGAATACAAAATACAAAATATTATATTCAATCATGAAGAGGTACAAATACCAAGAAGGACATACATTCAGTATATCATTCATTTAAACCGTTTCGTAAGTGACCTTAGTTTACAACTTCTACACTAGATACTCAAAAGCAAGTACATCACTCATAGGAATTAAATTGATATCAACTTGGGTTGAGGTAATCAAATCTGTAGGGATTCAGATCTCCCTCAGGCACAAAGAAGCAGTGGCAGGCTTGTTGCTGTCCAATCGGTGCTCTCTGGCTCAGTGTCAGGCAGTGGTGTTGCTGCTGGAGAGAAGTGGGAGAGATTCCTGCTGCGATGCTCTAGCAGTGGGCTCTCTGGAGACCGGCTATTTAGTGTTGGCTGCAACTAGCAAAGTTTGTTCCAAGGAGAAAAGTGACTGCGGGTCCCAGCAGGTCACGCTCCTTAGGCTGGAAGAAAACGGGTTTGTTCCTAATGTAGCACTAGTTCTGAACCCTTTTGTTCAGGTGTCCACAGTTCCGACCGTAGTTCACTTGTTGATCAGGTGAGCGTTTGCGGTGGGTTCACGAGGGCTAACCTCAGGTGGATCCTCTGGTTACGCGCTGGCTACCTCCGTTCTCGACTCTTAGAACAAAGGAAAGTCTTGCACTCGGACACACAGGCCGTTACGAGGTGGTCCGGGCTGAGTCAGAGGATGTTCAGGAGGAGCTGAGAATGAGAATTGTGAACCAAATGGAATGGCCTCTCTGTATCAAGCACCACTGAGATAAGGAAAGAGGGACTGGCAAGGGAGCAGAAAACTTCATTCCTGTACTTTAATAAGCCTCACCGCTACAATATTTATGATGGAGGTGGAAGGTTGTGTACTTTTGTCCAACTGAGCAATCTTGCTTTTATAAAAATGCCGACTTTTTCATGTTTAGTTATTAACATGCTGTAATACACAGTTTAAAATTATTAAGTCTAAAGAGTAAACAACTTACAAGAGTATTATACAAGAGTACAGAATATACGATTAATAATCTTAGAACGAGCACATTACAACTAGAGCCCACTGTAAATTACCAAGTCAAAGACATTGATGCATAAAATATTTATGCATAATTAAATTATTTATGGTGAAGGTAGATGAGTAACTGAGCAATCTTGCTTTTATAAAATATAATGACTTTTTAATGTTTAATGATTAACAGGCTGTAATACACAGTTTAGAATGATTAAAAGTCTAAAGACTATAAAACTTAAATTCTTAATTGGAAAAAGATTGTCCCTCAGCAGTGACCACGATTTAAAACAGGGTGTTTTCTGGAGACAGCTCAAATGCTGTACATGAGACGTTAAGTTTTATTGGCTCCACCTGGCAGTTTTACAAGGTGCTTCCGGATACTATTATCATAACATGCGATATGATGTGTTATGATGTGCCATACCTACCGCATTTTGACGCTGCATACTTTGCACATTTTGAATAGCTGGATCTGTATTTAGTAGAATGGTACATCAATATGAGAAGTTCTGACACTAGACTTAGCTAAAATGTTAACCAAACTGTCATCTTAGCTCCATTTATGACACTTACTCTTCTGACTCACACGCTAACCCTAAATCTAGTTACAGGACTAACACTAGCTCAAGTCAGAATTTTAGGTCCCATCTTAATCATAACTATCTTTGCCTGTTTTGGATTTGACCCTGTAGCCCTCTTTTCGACCACGATTCTGTCTCACGTTTTGGATCGTTCACCACCAGTGCCTTTACCGGATCTCTACCTACCTTCGCCTTCGGACTACGACTCAGCTCCTGGATTTGCTCAGTACGCTACTTACCTCCCTGCGACTCCTGCATCTGCATCGGATCCTTTTCACCTCTACAGAGCAGCGTTACAGAATACCGAGCCTGATTATGGATCCCGCAGACGCACAGACCCTTCGTTCCCTTCTCTCGCAGCATTCCCAAACCACCCTCCAGATTCAATCTTCTCTCCAACTGCTCACTTACCAGGTCGCCTGGCTTTTTTCTTCCCCTGTTTCGCCGGCTCCCGCATCGATTCCTGTAACACCTTTGTTACAAACACCTGCTCCAACCCCTGCGGCCCCACCCACCACTCCCTCAACCTTACCATTTGTCCTCCCTGAGAAGTATGATGGCAATCCTGCAGGCTGCAGGGGCTTTATTGCCCAGTGCTCCCTGGCTTTTCAGCTGCAGCCTGAGCGTTTTTCTACTTCTCGAGGCTGCAGTATGGCTGCAGTATTGCTTGCTAGAGGAGATCAGCTGTTCTCTGACTTTCAGCTTTTTGCTGACCGTCTCCAGGCGCGTTTTTCTCAAAGCAGCCCAGATTTGATTTGCCTTCGGCTTTCCTCTCTTCGCCGGGGCGACAGTCCGCTGCAAGATTATGCGGCTGAATTCCAAGCCCTCGCCACGGAGTCTGCTGGAACCCTGAAGCTTTGGTTTGCCTCTTCTCTAAGGGTCTCTTGGAGGATCTAAAGGACCACCTGGTGCTCATGCCTTTACCCACCTGGTCTCTAGAGGCGGCTATCGCTGCGGTAGTTGAATTGGACACTCGCATTCGGCTGCGGAGAGCGAAGAGACACCCAGGAAGCAGACCTGTGCGCCCCATGGGTCCTCCCCTCTTGGCGCCCACCCTGCCACATGCACCCCTGTCCTTGGAGGAAAAGGAAAGGGGCCGTCAGGAGGGGCTGTGTCTGTACTGCTCTGCGTCGGGTCACCTGCTCGCTACTTGTCCTTCAAGACCCCCACATCCACCTCGAGCTCCCCCACTGCCTACTGTTAGTGTCAGCAGTGCTGTTTTTTCACAATCCTCTTCAGGGCCTTTATTCCCAGCTGAGATTTCTTGGATGGACACGCACCTTCCCCTTTCGGTTTTGGTGGATTCAGGGGCAGCTGGGAATTTTATGGATGCCTCTTTTGCTAAGAAGTGGGATATTCCTCTTGCTCCGCTTTCACCCCCTATCTGCATTCAAACGTTGGATGGGTCACCAATCGCTCCTGGACGCATTTCCTGGCAGACCATTCCCCTATTCCTTACTGTTGGGGCCACTCAAGTGGAGGACATTTCACTCCTTCTCCTGGACTCCCCTGCTTACCCTGTGATCCCTGTCCTTCCCTGGCTCAAGAAGCATGATCCCCACATCTCCTGGGCCAAGAATGAGATCATTGCCTGGAGCCATGCCTGTCGTGACAACTGTTGTCGTCCTCCACTCAAGGTTGCTGCTGCAGTAAACCCCTTGGAAGAGCACTCTATTATTCCCCCCCAATTTGCACATTTGAAGCAAGCCTTTGACAAACAGAAAGCTCTATCGCTCCCCCCTCACCGCACCTACGACTGTGCAATAGATTTGCTTTCAGGAACACTCCCACCCAAAGGACGGATCTACCCTCTCACTCAGACAGAGAATGAAGCCCTGCAGGATTATATCAAGGAGGCCCTGAATTCTGGTTTTATTCGTCCCTCCTCGTCCCCAGCCTGTGCTGGGTTTTTCTTCATAGGGAAGAAGGACTGCTCCTTGGGGCCGTGTATTGACTACAGAGGCCTGAACTCCATTACAGTCAAACATCCCGACCCCTTGCCTTTAATCCCAGCCGCTCTGGAGTCCCTACGTGGAGTGTCCATCTTCTCAAAACTAGATCTACGGGGGGCTTATAATTTAATCAGGATCCGTGAAGGGGATGAGTGGAAGACGGCCTTTATGACCACGCACGGCCACTATGAATATCAGGTGATGCCTTTTGGACTTGCTAATGCCCCGGCAGTCTTCCAATCCTTCATAAATGACATCTTTAGGGACATTATTGGAAAACTTGTTTTGGTATACTTGGACGACATCCTAATTTTTTCCGCCGACCCTCAGGATCATGTCCATCACGTCCAGGAGGTCTTGTCCAGACTCATCGACAACCAGCTCTACGCCAAGCTTGAGAAATGCATTTTTCATGCTTCTAAGATTCACTTTCTGGGCTACATTATTTCTCCTCTTGGAGTCGAGATGGACTCAGCCAAGGTGGCGGCTATCAATGATTGGCCTGTGCCTCCCAATTTGAAGCAAATCCAACACTTTCTAGGTTTTGCCAACTTCTACAGGCGATTCATCCGGAACTTTAGCTCCGTTGTGGCACCCATCTCGGTTCTGACCCGCAACCGACCTAGTCGGGGTAAATGGAATCCGGAGGCTAACCAGGCATTTCTGCACTTGAAACGTCTCTTCAGCTACGCTCCTCTCCTACGGCATCCGAATCCCTCTCGGCCTTTCATTGTTGAAGTTGACGCCTCTGCCCATGGGGTTGGTGCAGTCCTCTCCCAGCGCCTCGAAGAGGATCGCCTTCCTCACCTCATCCATGTGCCTTCTTTTCCAAGAAGCTCTCTCCTACCGAGGTTAACTATGATGTGGGCAATCGTGAACACCTAGCTATCAAGCTGGCCCTCGAGGAATGGAGACACTGGCCGGTCTGTGCCAGGAGCAAGACTCCGCGCTCTAGGAAGGCTGGCCTCCTTCACCCCCTTCCAATCCCACACCGCCCTTGACTTCATTACGGACCTTCCTAACAGTCAGGGTCATACTGTAATCATGGTGGTGTCCGATCGTTTTTCCAAAGCAGCCCATTTTGTCCCCCTCCCAGCATTGCCCACAGCCCAGGAAATGGCATCTTTGTTTGTACAACAGGTCTTTAGGATACATGGTTTGCCTGATGATGTTGTCTCGGAGGGGACCTCAATTTATCTCGGCCTTTTGGAAGGCTTTCTGTCAAACTCTAGGGACCCATGTATCTTTGACTTCTGGTTATCATCCTGAGGCCAATGGTCAGGTGGAAAGGACCAATCAAAGCCTCCTGACCTTTTTGAGAGCCTTCACCTCCAGCTCACAGGATGATTGGTCATCGCTACTTCCCTGGGCAGAATATGCCCACAATTCTCTTACCTCCTCCTCCACAGGTCTCTCTCCCTTCCTTTGTTCATTAGGTTATCAACCCACTCTCATCCCTGTCACACCTCCAGTCACGGCAGTGCCGTCCGTGCAACAATATATTGCCAAACTGCGAAGGACCTGGAGAATGGTGAGGACAGCTCTTATTAAGTCAACCCAGCGCCACGCCAAATTCGCCAACTGACACCGCAGACCAGCCCCTCGTTTTCGGAAAGGACAGTTTGTTTGGTTATCTACACGGAACCTACCTCTACATCAGCCTTCCAAAAAGCTTGGGCCTAGATATATCGGTCCCTTCCGGATTCTATCCCGGATCACCCCGGTTACCTTCCGCCTTGCTCTCCCCCTACCCTCAGAATCCACCCCTCATTCCATGTCTCCCTCCTGAAATCTGTTTGCCGCTCGCCTCTTGCAGCTCCCCAACGTTGCCCGCCACCTCCTCGTCGCATTCAGGGGCGTCCGGCTTATACGGTCCACAAGATCATCGACTCCAGATGGAACCGCAGTACCCTTCAGTATTTAGTCGACTGGGAGGGTTTTGGCGCCGAGGAGAGATCTTGAGTTCCAGAGAAGGATATTTTAGACCCTACATTAATCGGCGACTTTCACAGGGACTATCCTGATTGGCCGTCTTGGGCGTCGGGAGCCCCCCGTGAAGGGGGGGGTACTGTCACGACCACCTGCCAGCAGAGATCAACACGTAAGCGAGCTAATCAGCACCAGCAGCGGATTACTATTAACAAGCGCCGCTGCACGAGTTAACACACCTGCAATTGCTCTACCGTGCGGCACGCCGGGTTATTTATACCATTCTTACCTGATTCCTGTTGCTCGGTATTGAGTTCACTACTTGTTGCTCTGCCTAGCGTTCTTACCCCCTTTTGCCTTCCTGGAATTCTGCCTACACCATTTGCCTTCGGACTTCGGATCTCGTCTCGCCCCTTGGATTGTTTGCTATCTTTGCCTGTTTTGGATTTGACCCTGTAGCCCTCGTTTCGACCACGATACTGTCTCACGTTTTGGATTGTTCGCCACCAGTGCCTTTACCAGATCTCGACCTACCTTCGCCTTCGGACTACGACTCAGCTCCTTGATTTGCTCAGTACGCTACTTACCTCCCTGCGACTCCTGCATCTGCATCGGATCCTTTTCACCTCTACAGAGCAGCGTAACACATTTAATGTCTTTACTGTGCACGTTTTAATCCGCTTAGTATTGAATATTTATACGGAATTTTACCACTAAAGGGAAATTTTAGTAGATGAGCATAAAAAAGAATAGGAAGGTCATAAACAATATTAATTTAGGAACATATACATATTATGTAAACTGTATATGGCTGGTCTCGGTAATTTAAAGAAAAAATACACACCAGTATTCTATTTCTCCCTAAACATTTTAAGCATCAAAGTCTTACATGTGGTTATTTCGGAAACGTTTTTATGTGCTCCTTCTGACCATGTTACTATACGTTTATATACAGTACTTTGTGAGAAAAGTCGAAACTTGCGAAACACCTGATGATCTACTCTAAAGATTTCAGTGCTTTATGTATATTCTAATCGCAGTGGGGGCAGGGTGTGTGGGGACAGGTACCGGGGTAAAGTTTGCTTGAAGTTCAAAAACGATTTTGGGACACGTTTAGCATTTACACGAAACCTCCTAGATTTGTGAGAACACTTCCTTTGTGTATAAAGTACATTGTGAATGTTTTCACAGCCTTCACTTTGTCATTGATATTCAATTTTTTAACCACGCACGTATATTCTTATGTCCATATCTTCGCAAGAGAATCAGTGCGAATTTTAATACTAATTAAATGACCACGGGCATTTTGTGCTGAAGACCCTCACACCTGATGAAGGATTCACAGCCGAAACGTTGCAGGCGGATGCAGCTATCCACCAAAGTAAATGTATTACAGTAAATGTTTATATCATTATATCTAATTTTTTATTTCTTTTTTAAGCCATTTTTTTTTACTAGGCTTGAATATTCTTTTGTTCATATCTTCGGAAGGGAAACATAGAAAGCCTTTAAACCTAATGCATTTTAAAGAACACGACTTGTGAAAATGTTCACTATCAGTGAGCTAATCCTCTTTTTTTAAACCTCCAGTTTTTCATCAATGCATAATTACGCACTAGCTGGAATCCAAGGGAATCGCTGTGTACACATATTCACAACGCGAGAAATACTGCTCAATACGGCTTCATTCGAAAAACCTGTATATCATCATAGGAAGCATAACAGCGTAGCCTTCAATTATCCAGACTAGCACCAGAATAAAGCTTTGATTTCTGAAAACCTTTCTTTATGTCTTGTTTTCATTCAGGTAAGGGTCAACTATATACATGATACTGTTGACAGCAGGAAAATTCCTATACTTTATTCAGCAGCATCTTGAAAAAAGCACCCATGGTGTTCAAACCGATTTTTTTTACACCGAAGACTGACACAGTCTCGCGTTGTGAATCTGTTTTTCTAAGAAAACATGTGTCCGTGGGGGAAGCTGGGGTGTGTGTCTTTCATTGGAAGACTTGCACTGTTCTAGTTTGAAAACACCTGTGAAACCAGTTTGTTTACAGATAGTGAGAGAGAGAGATGCAAAAACCGTGCAGCGCCAGGCGAATACACAATATAAATGCAGGGCTTTCGGGCGCATGTGGATTTGCGCCCTACACCCTGCGGTACCACTGTGTACAGACAGTATGAACATGTTGTGATATTTAGAAATGTACAAAATTTCAATATAATGCCAATAATATTTGTTATTTTTATAGTTTTTCAAAGTAATGTTTATTTGTTAAAAGAAAACTTATTGTGACAATTGGGTTTGAATACCCGACCTTAGGGTTATAAATCAGTGACTTAAGCTGTCACGCCACCAAGGCAAGCCATTTAGCAACCACTGAAACAGCCATACACCTATCAATGGCTGTTTGTGTAACAGTACATGGATATAGTTATACCGTTATTAATTTCTTTAGATATGTGATTCCATATTATATTCCCTGTTAATCAAATTCTAAAAGTATGCTTTGTTTACTCCGGTATTGAGCATATTCGCTTAAATTCACTTTTCTCACAAAGTACTGTATATAAACATACAGTAACATGGTCAGAAGGAGCACCTAAAATTTTTTCCGAAATAACCACATGTAAGACTTTGATGCTTAAAATCTTAAGGGAGAAATGAAATACTGGTGTGTATTTTTTCTTTAAAGTACCAATACCAGCAATATACAGCTTACATAATATGTTTATGTTCCTAAATTAATATCATTTATGACTTTCAGATGTGTTATGCTCTTCTTCTTTTTATGCTCAGCTAATAAAATTTCCCTTTAGTGGTAGAATTCCATATAAATATTCAATACTAAGCGGATTAAAATGTGCACAGTAAAGAGATTAAATGATTACATTTTTTCACTACCGACCAGTGCACCACGAGTGCCCCTGTTGGTCATTTTGGCCAGCCAATCACGTACCGCGGTAAAACGCGGAATGATGCAGTATGACGTAATGTGTTGCTTGCAGTACAGGTTTGTACCGCACACTTTGAATGGCTGCATCTGTATACCGCATTATGCTTAATTTTTTTGTCATGCATTCAGAATGGCTGGATCTGTATAAGAGAACGATTATTTCAGCTTTGTCTATTGGCTGTATTTGTATCTGCACAAGTCTAATGTATTTTTAGGGACTACTTTTATCCCACTTCATCGAAGAGCTTTTTCTTAATTTGTGGACCTTTTCCATTTCAGGTTGTGGGTTAGTAATAGGTATGTTGAGCAATGACTGACAAAGACATGTATAACAGATTCCTTGAAGCAGAGTTTGTAAATAGGCGGCACTCGTGGCACATTGGTTGTTAGCGAAACGATTGCTTTATTTAATCTCTTTACTGCACACGTTTAAATCCCCTTAATATTGAATATTAATATGGAATTTTACAACTAAAGGGAAATTTTAATAGCTGAGCATAAAAAAGAGGAGCATAACGTTCTTCTGACTATATTAAGTTTATATACTTCATAAAGTTATAATGTTTTAACCTTTTCTATGAACATTTGCGCTTATTATCACAGTAAAACAACGCATACTTTTTAGAATTTGATAAATAAGGAATATAATATGGAATCGCGTATCTAAAGAAATGAATAACCATATAATTATATTCATATACATGAAATTATGACAGTAGTACACTTTCTTTGTAAACATCTGCATCAATGTGACTCATTCATCCGTGATTACTTTCTAAACTTTTTGCTTGCCCCTTTCAGTTATAGCTTTAGCTGTCAACCGGTCTAATAGCTTTGGAGTGTGATTCATATGCTGGAGGCCGGGGGTTTGGACCCAGCTCTCTCTATGAGTTTTCTTTTAACAGATAAACATTTCTTTGAAAAAATAAAATAGTATATATTATCAACCCTATATTGAATTTGTTGGTATTTCTAAATATCACAACACGTTCAGATTTAAGTGATTTATTCATAACAACTAATAATTTCAAATTGCTTGTATTTTAAAATTGTATTTTGTTTGGGGTGAATTGTAATTGTTTTCACAAATTTCAATTTATTAAAAATCTATTTTTGAGACAGGGTGTTCCAGACCTCTGCTTAATTTCTGAAACTCCCTCTGTATTCCATGTTTTAACCTTTTCTATGAATACCTGTGCTCATTATCGCAGTAAAAAACCTTATATCTTTTAGAATCCGCTAAATATATAATATGGAATCGTTTATCTAAAGAACTTAATAATTATATTAATTTAAGGATCTAAATATATGTATTTATATAGCTGGTAGTATTACTGTAATCCACTTTCTTTGTAAACACGTTTTGTTTTTAATTGGACTCATTCACGCATTATAACTTTAGAACGATTTTTAAGCTTTTTGTTCTATGTTGGCGATCCGAGTTCAATACCCAGTTTGGGCGCAAGTATTTCTTCTAGAAGAACAGAAGAATAGCACCCAAGCACCCATGTGAGAATCTGTTCAAACAGACTTGTTCAGAAATCTAACCAATTATCTAATTATCACTCTTTGTGTGGAAATTTTCAATAAATAAAGCCTGTATCATGGATTCTAGTGGCAGGTCAACATTAACTGCTATAATGTTTTAAAGATGGCTAAACATGGTGTTCTTTCTAATAATGTAACAAAACCTTCAAACAAGGGGAATGAGTAAGACAGGGCTGAAGTCTCTTTTCATTCACTGTGTTCAATATCAACATCATTGAGTTTGACTCTTGCAGTCTGCAAAGCGTGATCTCATTCTAACAGCAAATTAAACACCTGCTCTATACTGATAACCTGTTACTGCTGCTTTCCACAGAATACAATTAGACCTGGACATGGACAGCTGACATGAATTAGACCAGAACAAAAGCAGATCTCAGGGAAACGAGTCTAGGCAATATGGCTCAGAAATACAGCACCAATATCAATATACACCTGGTATTTTCATTAGAATTGAATGTGTTTCAGCCTAACAATTAATGTAAAATACAAGGCAAACATGTAATGCTCTTAAAAGCAGATTTTATCATTCAAATTACCAAGTCAAAATCTGACCAAATTTATTTGAAGGCATCATGTAGCTCATTGCTATCTATATAACCACTATCTACAGATGCAGCCATTCAAAATGGGTGGGGTATTTTGCGGTACACCGCGGTGGGCGTGTCGCATCAAAATGCAGTTTGACGTCATACCAGAAAGTATCCGGAATCACCTTGTAAAACCTCCAGGACGAGCCAGTAAAGCTTAACCTCTCATGTATAGCATTTGAGGTTTTAAATTTAAACAGTGTATTACAGCATGTTAATCATCAGTCATTAAAAAGTTGGTATATTTTAAGAAAGCAAGATTGCTCAGTTGGACAAAAGTACACAACCTACCTTTATCAGAAATATTTTAATTATGCAGAAATATTTTGTGCATCAAAGCCTTTACCGAAGATATTACTAATAGTATTAATTATGAATGACTTTGGACAAGCTGTAAACTCAAAGTATTACACTGGTCCACATTCTTTCTAACCATCATTTTAAACGAAAATACTTTTATTTTTTTCTTTGACAAACACCACAGCATTTCGTTGATCTAACTAACGAGGACAGGACATTAGCTAGCCAATATGATAAAGGAATAAATTACTTTATTTGCTCATTTCTTAAGCACATTTGCACAAGCACTTGGAATCTGTCCAAGACCTACTTTGTCAGGCATTTTCTTTTACTGTAACGGACATAAAAACTCCCTTGCTTTTAACAGAGCGTTTCATAATTTCTAACAATGAAAATTATTTAAACTGTGACACTTATCATTCAACCAGAGCTCAAAATATCACAAGGATTCTCAAGAGCGCAGCAAAGACTGTATTAAAAGAAACTTGTATCAGACACATGAGAATCCAAGCTTTTTTATCTATGCCTTCTTTTCCGTATACCAGAGATTATGGTACCACTTCAGAAGGGTGTCAGCCAGTCAGATTCCAGGAACCAGTACTAAATACACACCAGTATTCCATTTCTCCCTAAACGTTTTAAGCATCGAAGTCTTTAACTAACATGTGAAATAACATGTATATAAAAAGTGGTAGTTTTAAGCTTTTCTACGAATAAGCTCGATACCTAACAATCAACAAGCATACTTTTAGAATTTGATTAATAGGGAATATAATATGGAATTGCGTATCTAAAGAAATTAATAATGATATAATTATATTCATGTACTGAGACACAGTAGTACACGCTGTACAATGTCTGTTGATTCTGTATGTGTAGGGCTGTTTCACCTTTCCTCATGTGACCTTGCTGGTGGTACTGTGTTCTACGTTCCTGACTTGTAAACCGGAGGTTGTGTGTTCAAATCCAGCTGGCGATTTGACTTTTCTTTTAACAAACATTTCTTTGAAAAAATAGAATAGCAATATTATGGACAATTAATTGACAATAAATATAGAAAAGCACATATTAAATTTGGGAAATAATTTTAATATGTAAATAGTTCCCTGGTTCTGCACCCCTGGGGGTTTCTCTCTCTCTTGCTCGTTCGCCCTCCCCCTCCCTCTCTCTCTCACTCTCCCCCCCTCTCTCTCAATTCAATTCAATTCAAGGTGCTTTATTAGCAGGGCTCGTCGTGTGTCTCTCTCTGGTCGGGGCGCGGGAGAGCTTGCTGGCAGGTGGTAACGGAGAAGAAAATAAAGGCAGCTTTTAACTCTGCCTTTATTTTGTTACTTTGTTACTTCATCGACAAAAAGTAACACCCACCACAGCATTTTGTTGATCTAACTAACAAGGATGGGACATTAGCTACCCAATATGATAAAGGAATAACTTACTTTTTTGTTTATTTCTTTAGCACATTTATTTAAACATTTCCATCGATAGTACAAGCACTGAAAAACTGTTAAATCCCTAGTTTGTCGGGCATTTTCTTTTACTATAACAGATATAAAAACTCCCTTGCTTATAACAGATCATCTCATAATTTCTAACAACGAAAATTATTTAAACTGCGACACTTTTATCATTCCACGAGAGCTCAAAATATCACAAGGATCCTCAAGAGATCAACAAAGACAACAGAAAAAGATATGTGTTTAAGATACTGTCCATGGGAGTCCAAGCTTTTTTATCTATGCTAAGAAGCAGTCTTTAAAATTTCTTCATTACACAGTGAAGTCAAAATTCCGGGATGTACCTATATTAGTACGCTGGGCAAATGTTCCGAGGTCAAATTCTTCTAGCACGGGGGTACCTTTAAAGCGGAGATGACGGCACCAACATTTTTTGGCATGCATAAAAAACAGCAATTCTGTCAGTGAGCCCTAAATGAATTAATAGCAAACATGGTTTTGTAGCGGCAAGGCCAGAATTAATAAGCCAGAATTAAGTGTTTCTGAGCTTTCCCAAATGAGGCCTCATTTCTCTGTTCATCTCTGTGGTGCAGCCACAGAGAAACTATTCATGCAGGCTGATTTAAGGTTTCCTAGGACAGCTCCCAAAGGGGGATGCACTTAGCTAAGCCTGGCTATCATGATCAATGGTCATCCATTGGCGCCTGTCTAGGGAGTGCCAGATGGACATCTGGACTGCATTCCTAAGTGTCAGGAGTAGGTGACTCATATCTCACCTTGATCAACCAATCAGGGACTGGTAGGGCCGAGTAACCCACGTGGGACTCTGATGCCCATGGAACTTTTCAGCCAATCAATGAGCTGAAGTTCCTCCAGGTAAAAACAGGCAACACAGACAGCCTGAGAGATTCAGTAAGATTCAGGAGGATTCAGTAGAATTCTGTGGACTTTTCTAAAGGGAATTCAAAGGAGAATTCCAGGGCAGGACAGCCCAGGAGCAGAAGGCTCCCAAGGGCAGGACATTCTCGCAGCGCGCCTCCTGACCATCCTGAGACTCAGCCCGGACAACCACGGAACGGCCAGTGTGTCCGAGTAGCAGAACTTTCCTTTGTTCTAAGAGTCTAGAGCGGAGGTTGCCAGAGAGTAACCAGAGGATCCACCCGAGGTTAGCACCAGCAGCAGGCCTCGTGAACAGGTCGGAACTGTGGACAGCTGAATCACTATTCAGAACTAGCTCTTCATCAGGAACGAACCGGTCCTCTTCCTGACTTGCTGGGACCCACAGTCATCTTTTCTCCTGTGCACAAACTTTGCTAGTTAAAGCCAACATTGAGCATCAGCAGCGCACCGTCGCAAGCCGCACAGCACAGCCTGGCACGCAGCCTGAGAGCGCGGATTGGACAGCAACAGCCTGCAACAGTTTCTTTGAGTCCGCAGGAGATCTGAATCCCCAGAGATTGGATGAGTATTCAACTTCAATGCATTACAGCTCGAGAATTCAATTGTTATCCCAACCAGTTGATATCAATTTAATTCCTTTATGAATTATGTACTTGTTTTGAGTGTCTAATGTAGAAGTTATAACCAAGTTCATTTACGAAACGGTCTTAATGAATGATATACTGAACGTATGTCCTCTTGATATGTGTAACACTTTGTAACTGACTGAATATATACCTTTTGTATTCTGATAACCCTCTCCATCTGTTAGTTTTACATGCATATTCTATGTATTAATAAATGTATCCTCGTGTATTAGTACCCGTGTGTGTGCGTTGTTTGAGTTATGTTGCATGGTTGGATTCTAAAGCCATCAAAAGAATCAACTTTATGATTTACTGCTACAATTAATAATTGTTCCAGTAAATGCCCAAACCCTACAGAACTGGTGCCTTCAGAGAGCCACTACATTTATATTTTTGCTATGGCAACTTTACATATTTGGCGTCCCTGGGCCGGCTATGATTACATTTTCATGGAGGGCTTCTCAGATAGTTGGGCATTCAGGTAGATTGCCAGGTGAAAGGATTTGTAAAAATATTTTTTTTAAAGCAAGTTAGTTTTTCCCCAATACATAAAAGACATTTTTCCAAGAAAGTTTAGCCTTTGTCACTAATGAAACCACTAAATAAAGACATAAATATAGAAATCTTAAGATTTTTTTTATTCAATGTTGGTAGCAGGATGAACTGTCAGGTTGAGCTAATTGTATGTTTTGTCGCTGAGTTGCTGCAAGATGTTAACAGTGAAAACAGGAAATTAGAAATGAGTTATTTCAAGAAGAAAATTTTCAGAATAATTTCATATCTAGCAGGATAGAGAAAGCACAGATAATAGGCAGTTAGATTGATCAGATTAGTATGAAAAGCCATTTAGCAAAGAGGGAATGAGAAGAGTGACAAACTAGTATACTTTTGATCTTTGTTTTCTGAACCAGGGCAAATCTGATCATGTTTCTCTATAACAATAATAAAAACTTTATTTTATATATCACCTTTAAAAGTTGCATCTCAAAGCAATACAGGAGATGTAAAAACAGTTAAAGGACCACAGATTACAAAGTAAATACATATAAGGAAGACAAGCAGTTAGAGGTGCTACCAAAATTAGAAAATGAAGCAGATACAGACACTAAGCCTTCTGAAAAGAAAGGTTTTGAGGTTAGATTTAAATGCACTCAGGGTACGTGACTGATATCACTAGGGATACAAATCGAGAGCTCTGGGGTGCAGCTAGAAAAGGTTTTGTCACCCACAGAATGTAGATGTTCTTGAGGACAGCTAGAAGACCAGAGTCAGACGGACAAAGGTGGGGAGTAGACAGATAATAAGCCATAGATAGATAGATACTTTATTGATCCCGTGAGGGAAATTGCAGTGCAAGAGCAGCTTAACACAGACAACACAGTGTAACGAATGATACAATAATAATAATAATACAATACATACAATACAATCAGAAGAAGGGTTCCTCGCAGTCCAGAACACACAAAGAACAGAAAAAAATCAGAACAGAACAGTACACAAAAAAGTCTTATTGCACAATATGACTATAAATAAATATAAATGTATTACACAGATCCCTGGCATTTATTGCACAAAAACGGTTTAAAATGGGAAAAGAAAAAGAATTGATGCATCAGTTAATGTTCAGTCCAGAAACAGGTCACTGTCAATGTTGCCTCTGCCCAGACGCAAGGTGGATGCGTTGTACAATCTTATGGCAGAAGGCAAGAATAACCTCCTGTAGCGCTCCCTGTCGCACCGTGGATGAATCATTATATTGCTGAACGTGCTCTTTATTTCTACAAGCATGTCATAGAGGGGGTGGGAGACGTAGTTCATGATGGCCTCTAGTTTGGACACCATTCTCCTCTCAGCCACTACCTCCAGGGGGTCCAGGCCAGACCCAATGACTGAGCTTGCTCTCCTGATGAGCTTGTTCAGCCTGTTGGAATCCACTGCTCTAATCCCAGAGCCCCAGCATACCACCGCATAGACGATGACGCTCTCCACCACTGACTGATAGAACATATGTAGCATTTTACTACACACTTTGAAGGACCTGAGCCTCCTCAAGAAGTAAAGTCGGCTTTGACCCTTCTGGAAATAGCCTCGATGTTCTTAGACCATTCCAGTCTATCGTCGATGTGCACTCTCAGGTACTTGTACGAGTCCACCATCTCCACGCCACTCCCACTGATGTAGACAGGAGTAGGTTGGACCCTCTTCCTCCTGAAGTCTATCACCAACTCCTTAGTCTTTGCTACATTCAATTCCAGGTGATTCTCCCCACACCAATCCACAAAGCTGCTGACCAGTCCTCTGTACTCTTCCTCCTGCCCACCCTTGATACATCCCACAATTGCAGAGTCATCTGAGAACTTCTGCAGGTGGCATGACTTTGAGTTGTATTTAAAGTCTGAGGTATAGAGGGTGAAGAGGAACGTAGAAAGAACCATTCCCTGAGGAGCCCCTGTGTTACTTACTACCTGTTCAGACACACAGTTTTGAAGTCTCACAGATTGTGGTCTGCCTGTCAGGTAGTCAGTGATCCACGAGATCATTGAGGCATTGACTTGCATCTCCTCCAGCTTCCTCCTTAGAAGTAAGGGCTGGATGGTATTGAAGGCACTGGAGAAGTCAAAAAACATAATCCTTATGGTGTTGCCAGCCTTGTCCAGGTGTGAGTAGGCCCTTTGCAGCATGTAGATGATTGCATCTTCCACAACAACACTGGGCTGGTTGGCGAACTGTAGGATGTCCAGTGATGAGCTAACCAGGGGTCTCAGGTGGGATAAGACCAGCCTCTCCAGTGTCTTCATGATGTAAGAAGTCAGTGCGACTGGTCTGTAGTCATAGAGGACAGAGAGGAGCCCTTTCTTTGGTACTGGGACCAGGCATGATGTCTTCCAGAGCACAGGGACTTTCTCCAAGCACAGGCCCAGGTTGAACAGTCGCTGGAGCACTCCACTCAGCTGATCAGCACAAGCCCTCAGAACTCTGGGACAGATGTCGTCTGGTCCTGTGGCCTTACCCTGGTGCAGCCTCTTCAGCTCCCTCTTCACCTGGTCAGCCGTGATGGTCAGCCTGGCCTGGGGGATGGTGCTCATAGCGCTTTCAGTGCTGCAGGTGTTAATGGCGGAGGTGTTGTAGAGTGGCAGCTGTGGGGGATGGGGCGGTGAGTAGCTGTCGGGGTTGTAGCTGTAGGCAGCCATGTTTGTGGGGGGATGGAGGAGGTTAGGGAGCGTGTGGCTGTGGGGGGATGGGTATCGAGCCACAAAGGATCCTGAATCAAACCTGTAAAAAAACTGGTTCAACTCGTTGGCCATCTCCAGGTTCCCCTCCATTGCACCCCCAGCCTGTTTGAAGCCAGTGATCTACAGTAGGTACTGAATGAGGATGAGGATTTTGAAGTTGACTCGAAACATGATAGGAAGCCAGTGCAAGGACTTGAAGACAGGTGTAATGCATCCCTGTTAGGATTTTCGTTGTCATATTCTGAACATATTGAAAATTGCTCTGTGTGGATTTAATTTCCCCAGTGAACAGGATGTGCATTTATTAATTCTAGAACAAAAAGCCTTTCTTGATTTCTCTAGTTCCTAGTTTCTCTAGTTCCCTTTAAAATAAATTATTATTCCACAATGCAGAGTATTACATGGCCAGTATTTACACATGATATTTGCGATTTAAAAAAAATTAACACAAGCAGCTTTTGGGGATTTAAGTGTTGGCTGAGTTATTGCAGGATAAAAGACTAGAGATATTTGTAAGAAAAATATAATTTTTGGAAAGTTGAGGAATACACTGATAACAAGAATACTTCCTAATGGGGTTAGGCATACTTTTGATGAAGATGATAAAGTTAACAGACTATATGTTTACATAGATACTGAAATGAGGATTGTATTTTAGATTTTGTGTAGTTGCTAGCATTGAACTGTGTGTTGGATGCACATGAATTGAAGGAATGGGGCCATTTCATAGTGGACACAAGGCAGAATACACCCTGGACATAGCGCCAGTCCATCACAGGACAGACAGACACAAACACACACACACCAGGGCCAGTTTTCCCATAAACCAATTAACTTACCAGTATGTTTTGGAGTGCGAGAGGGAGTCATATCACACATATGGAGAAAAACCATGTAACCCAGAGAGAACATGCAAACCCCACACACAAAGGACGGCAGTAATTGAACCTAGGACCCCAGTTCTGCAAGATAGCAATGCTAACCACTTCACCACTTTTAGAAATGGATGGATATTTTAGTTATCTTTCTAGTTCACAGGTTTGCATGCATAATTTACTTTTGAAAGCCACTGAGACATCAGGTACTACTGTTGTATTTATGAAAAAGAAACAAAACAAAAAGCATACTAACAACTGTGCCATCCTACTCCTTAGTTAATACATTGTATTATTTATAAACTTCTTCCCGTTATGTCACCATACTACCTTAGCATATCCAATGCTAACCATTATGTCACCATACTACCTTAGCATATCCCATGAGAAATTATAAGTCGTTACTTTTTTTCATATTATTACTTTAAAATGGTAACACTGAATTATAGAGACAATCTTCAAGTTATGTATTAGTACTGTATAACTTAAACAATGCATGCTGCGGTTTCCCAGAGGAAACCCACATGAACATGGGGAGAACATACAAACTCCACGCAGAGTTTGCACCAGCCTTCTTCCTGTCTAAAGAATGTGACTTGCTTTGATCTGCAGTCAGTTTTCATGTGCACAAACTCTGCCAGTTCAGCCAGGACTAACTAGCCAGGTCCTCAGAGAGGCACTGCCAGCGTGCTGCAGAAGAAATCTCTCTTTCCTTCTTCCACACCACCAGCCGCACCAGGACTGCCTGGCACCGAGCCAGGGGATGCCGATTGGAAGCAGCAACAGCCTGTCGCTGTTCCCTTGTGCCTGTGGGAGATCTAAATCCACATTGCAGCTCAAGAATTCTATTGCTTCCTCGATCCCACTTAATGTCAATTTAATTCATATGAATGATGTACTTGCTTTTCAGGATCTAGTGCAGAAGTTGTAATCAAAGCTCATTAACAAAATGGTATAAATGGATGGTATACTGAATGTATGCATCTCTTGGTATTTATAACTCTATGTGATTGAATATATACCTTTTGTATTCTGCTAACCCTCACTATAAGATCTGTTATGTTTAGATGCACATTTTATGTGTTAATAAATGTATCCGTGTGTGTGCATTACTGAGTTGTTCTGCATGGTTGATTTTCTAATAGCCATCAGAGAATCATTTTGTGATTGACTGCTAAAATTAATAATTGTCCCAGTAAATGCACAAATCCCCCACACCTACTTTCAGTTTAATTCTGCTCTCCTCTCTATCATAATTTCCTCTCCAGTCTTTTCGATTGCCTCTTTCTTTTTATCTCCATCCCTTTCTTTCCTCTTTTCAAATAATTGCAGCTGTTTCTCTGTCATGCTTATTTTCTTATCTCTCTTTTCCTTTCTTACTCTCTCTTCCTCCTATTATTACTCTAACTCTAACCTACTCTTTTCTGCATCTATGGGAGTGGAGTGGAAATAGTTGATTCATACAAGTACCTGGGCATTCACATCGATGAGAGACTAGAATGGACTAAGAACACTGAGGCCATCTACATGAAGGGCCAGCGCAGACTTTTCTACTTGAGGAGGCTCAGGTCCTTCAATGTGTGAAGTAAGATGCTTTATATGTTCTATCAGTAGGTTGTAATGAGTGCCATTTTCTACACTGTGGTGTGCTGGGGCTCTGGGATTAGAGCAGGGGATGCTAGCAGGTTGAACAAGCTCATCAAAAGAGCAAGTTCTTCATTGGGTCTGATCCCCTTTGAGGTAGTGACTGAGAGGAGAATGGTGTCCAAATTAATGGCCATCTTTGACAATGTATCATCCCCTCTATAACATGTTTGTGAGAATGAAGAGCATGTTCAGCAATAGGCTGATCCAACCACGGTGCATCAGGGAGTGCTACAGGAAGTCATTCTTGCCTTCTGCCATAAGACTCTACAACTCATTCACTGTGTTTCTGGGCAGGAGAAACATGACCTGTTTTTGGACTAAACAATATACAATATAAGCAATATATTTATAATGTGCAATACATCCTTTTTGTATTGTGCATTCTGGTTTGTTTTGTATCTTCTGTATTGTGAGCAATTCTGTATATTCAATTTTTTAAAACTTTTTACTACTTTTCTCACTTACTGTACTTACTGTATTGTATTGTGTATTATTATATCATTGCATTACGTTGATCTGTGATGATTGTGCCAGGCTGATGTTGCACTGCAATTTCCCTCATGTGATTAATAAAGTATCTATCTATTAGTGGCATTTTTGTTTTCTTTTTTACTTGCTATTTTGGAATACTATATTTAAGTACCTTTCTATGTCAGTAGGCTATTGCACATCTGTTCCTTTAAAATAGAGCATGATTGTGTTTGGTTGTGGTCCAACAGTGAATATGTTAACTGATGTGGGAATTGGATCAATATTGGCTTACTATTACCAAAATTTGAGATGTAGGAGAACCTTCCCAGGGAGTCTTTCTGGATTGTTATTTAGAGTATAAAGCACAAAACCTTTGTTTCGTTAATGAGCTTTGATTACAACTTCTACAATAGATACTCCGAAGCAAGTACAGTACGTTACTCATAGGAATTAAATTGATATCAACTGGGGTTGAGGTAACAATTGAATTCTTGAGCTAAACTTAGACATTGCATGACTTTAAAACCTATAAAAACAGGTTTCGAGAGTTAAAAACCACTTTTTATGCGCGAATCCTGCAATAACTCAGCCAACACTTAAATCCCCAAAAGCTGCTTGTGTTAATTTGTTTAAATCACAAATATCATATGTAAAATACTGGTCATGTTATACTCTGCATTGTGGAATAATAGTTTATTTTAAAGGCTACTAGAGAAACCAGGAACTAAAGAACTCAAGAAAGGCTTTTTTCTAGAATTAATAAATGCACATCCTTTTCACTGGGGAAATTAAATCCACACTGAGCAATCTTCAGTATGTTCAGAATTTGACGGCAAGAATCCTGATCGGGATGGATTATGCCTGTCTTCAACTCCTTGCACTGGCTTCCTATCAGGTTTCAAGTAAACTTCAAAATCTTCATCCTCATCCAGTACCTATCTGGCGTATTATCTGTCTACTCCCCACATTTGTCCGTCTGACTCTGGTCTTCTAGCTGTCCTCAAGAACATCTACATTCTGTGGGTAACAGGACCTTCTCTAGCAGCCATATCACCCTGCAACTCACAACTAGCAACCCACTGAAGCTAAGCAGGTGTGAGCCTGGTCAGTACCTGGATGGGAGACCACCTAGGATAAACTAAGGTTGCTGCTGGAAGAAGTGTTAGTGGGGCCAGCAGGGGGCGGTCCTAATGACCCAGTATAGTGACGGGGACACTATACTGTAAACAGGAGCCGTCCTTCAGATGAGACGTAAAACCGAGGTCCTGACTCTTTGTGGTCATTAAAAATCCCAGGGCGCTTCTCGAAAAGAGTAGTGGTGTAACCCCGGTGTCCTGGCCAAATTTCCCATTGGCCCTTACCAATCATGGCCTCCTAATAATCCCCCTCTATGAATTGGCTACATTACTCTGCTCTCCTCCCCACTGATAGCGGATGTGTGGTGAACGTTCTGGCGCACTATGGCTACTGTCACATCATCCAGGCGGATGCTGCACATTGGTGGTGGTGGAGGGGAGTCCCCATTACCTGTAAAGCACTTTGAGTGGAGTGTCCAGAAAAGCGCTATATAAGTGTAAGCAATTATTATTATTATTATAGCTGCACCCCAGAGCTCTCGATTTGTATCCCCAGTGATATGAGTCACGTACCCTGCATTTAAATCTAACCTCAAAACCTTTCTTTTCAGAAGACTTAGTGTCTATATCTGCTTCATTTTCTAATTTTGGTAACACCTCTAACTGCTTGTCTTTCTAATATGTATTTTCTTTGTAATCTGTGTTCCTTTAACTGTTTTTACATCTACTGTATTGCTTTGAGATGCCACTTTTAAAGGTGATATATAAAATAAAGTTTTTATTATTGTAATAGAGAAACATGATCAGATTTTCCCTGGTTCAAAAAAAAAGATCTAAAGTATATTAGTTTGTCACTCTTCTCATTCCCTCTTTGCTAAATGGCTTTTCATACTAATCTGATCAATCTAACTGCCTATTTTCTGTGCTTTCTCTATCCTGCTAGATTTGCAATTATTCTGAAAATTTTCTTCTTGAAATGACTCATTTCTAAATACCTTTTTTCACTTTTAACATCTTGCAGCAACTCTGCAACAAAATATACACTTAGCTCATCCTGACAGTTCAACCTGCTACCAACATTGAATTAAAAAAATCTTTAGATTTCTAGATTTATGTCTTTATTTAGTGGTTTCATTCGTGACAAAGGCTAAACTTTCTTGGAAAAATGTCTTTAGTGTTGCGAAAAACTGACTTGCTTTAACAAAATATATTTACAAATCCTTTCGCCTGGTAATCTACCTGAATGCCCAACTATCTGAGAAGCCCTCCATGAAACCATGTTTGCTATTAATTCATTTAGGGCTCACTGACAGAATTGCTGTTTTTTATGCATGCTCATTTTCTGATTCCTCACTCTGTTTCATGTTAAGAGATAGATAAGACTTTATTGATCCTGAAGGGAAATCGATGTACATGTTCATGTACATGATGAACATGTTTGCATGTTCTTTTGTAACATACACCTTTTTGTGATTTTTTTGAATATCTAAGCAAGTGTTCCTGCATCCCTCTTCTGCACTATATATAGTCATGGCTTTTTTCTGTTTGCTTATTTCAAAGTAATTACCTGTTCCATTTCTAAAACATTTTGCTCATGTGTATTTTTGTATTTTTTAAACCTCTAGCACATTAACGTCCTGAAATTTCATTTGCCTTAATTTGTAGAATGAATTTTAGTTTTAGCCTTAAAAAGCTTAAGTTTTCACTATCTTTTGTTTCTTGTCCTACAACTGTTATTATTGATTACCGAAATATTGTACTTGACATGACTTCATTCACCCTTTCCTGAACGCCTATGACAGGCAGAGAGAGTGCTGTTTCTGGTGCGAACTTTTGCAGCTGACATTTCACTGTTTTAAACGAATAAGAAATTAGATTGCTCATAAATCACTTATTCTACATTAACACAGCGTAATTGCCCTCTGAAAATGCTCTTTTTCTTGTTCATTTTGGAGACCTTGATTGAAACTGATTTTAGATGTCAGAAAGGATTTATTTTCTCTGTATTTCTGTGTGTGCATTTCCTACATGGCTTTGTCGAGATTTTAACTTTATATTTAGGGTCAGATTTCAACTATATATTGTACACTAATTACTAGCAGTAAATACTGATGTTTTGCTCCCTCTTACCACAAAAATATATATGTAATTGTAGCTGGGATGAACTTTTTTCCGTACGTGTACCCACTGCGAATCGGACACGGAACTGTTTAAGATGGCGACAAGTCAGGCACCCGAGGGAGGCATCTTCCCGCCTCCATAACTAAAATGCCAAAAAGGAGTGGCTTAAGCGACATACACAGTCGTGTAACCGACAATTTGAGGTAGCCTATCATGTAGATTTCGCTTTGTTGCTGATACGTTAAGCTTTCGAAACTCAGCCCCAAAGTCATGTGACTGCTTTTTTCGCCCTGTTTCATTGGTTAAACACAATGATCACAAGCACCACCATGGCAACTGGGATGTGTAGTTTTAATTCAGTTTGAATTATAACTGTACGTACTGTCTTCATATTTGGCCAGGGCTTTAAAGAGAGGGCACGCCAAATATTTTCGGTGCCATCCTCTCCGCTTTAAAGGTACCCCCGTCCTGGAAGAATTTGACCTCAGAATGTTTGACCAGCGTACATATAGCCACTTTTTGACAGAAGCACCCTTGTCTGCAATTACAACTGCATGTTTCTCACAAGTGTGAACTTGATATTACATTTTTTGCCAATTCTTCTTTGCAAGCTTGCTCAAGCTCTATTAAGTTGGTTGCCAGATGCAATGTTACTTGTTTACACCAATTTTGTTTCATCTGACCACAAAACTGTAATGATATAGCTGGTGATGTGTCAGAACACAAGCACAAGAGACCAAGAGAATAGTGGAACACCTGAGAAGCTGAACCCAACTGATTAAATAATAATTGATTACTGGTCGGTGGGGCATAATCAGCCCAGACCAGACAGTAATGGAAAACAGAAAAAAAACTTAAACAGACCTGGCTGGTGGATCAAAGAAGGCTCCACCAGTCAGCAAGAAAAGAAACCCAGTGAGGCACAATAGTCTGGGAGATACCGGCTCCCTGTTTCCCTGGTGACCAAAGAGAGAGGTTGACATGGGAAAGCGCCAGCCCCAAATTAGACTGCTCATCCCAGTCCACCGTCCAGAATCTGATACCTTTGGCTCTGGGATGGAACTGGCCACTGAGCCCCCAGAAGGAAAGGGGGCCACACAGTTCTGGGAGGAAGCTCCCCATGTAGACAGGGGTGCAGGCTGACAAGCCCACAGACCAATGGTCAGGACAGGAAAAGAAAAAAGGAGTTTCCTCAGGGCACAGCTGTGCTTTGCCCCTGGGGCTTTACTGAGAAAGGGGTCTCACCAAACTGGCGAGGCTGGAAAAGCCCACACAGTCTCACACAGGAGCAGATGATTCAATGTGGGGTGTCTCCTCTGAGACCAGGCCAAGCATGCGCTGTCAGCTCGATCTTCCAGGAAACCCAGGCAAACTCTGGAATAATTGAGGGAGACATCTGCGACAGACAGGAGGCATTGAACCCGTCCTAAATTCCCTCATCTTCAGAGCCCCGGGTCATCACAGTCCTAATCAGAACCCGGGAACAGTAATCCTCAGGGAAACCAGGGTAACTGAAATGCTCCCCAGACAGAGAGGACACAGAATGCCTGGATCCCTAGGATGGAACAAAAGGCCCTGCTTCAGTTCAAGTTCAAGTGTATTTGTCATTCCAGCAATATACAAGTATACAGATGAGCGAGATATTGTTCTCAGGGTCTACGGTGCGAATACAGACAAAACACTGACAAGACAATGCTATAAACAATTCTGACAGGGTACAGGGTACATGCAGTGCAAAGTGCATAGTGCAATTTACTTAACAGGATTGTGCAAAGAATTGTGCAAAGAATACAGCAGACAGTATGCCTGACATTAGGCAAAAAAGAACTAAGTTTCTAGCTTCTGGAACTGAGGTGCAGGGAAGGGGAAAGCCCTAGAGTCCTGGACAGTATCCTGGAAGCAGATTTTAACTACAGGTAAGGGAGACCAGCAGAGAAGAATTCAGAGAATTCAGGGCAGAGGTCTGGAGCCACTGTGCAGTCAGGAACTGGGTGCTGTGGTGCTGAGAATATTCTGGAGTGGAGTTGGATCAAACTGGAAAGCAGTGAGGGCTGACTGCTTCAGTGACAAAACAGTGAGGGTGGTTAGTGTCCAGCCAGAGATTTCTACCCTGGAGAATCAGCCTGTTGACAGGAATTAGGCAGCCTTAACTTTGAAATGGAATCCTATGCCAAGCTCCCAGAAAAAAGGGGGATGCTCATATAGCTCGGTCATGGAACAGCATCCTGTTACCAAGCCCTGAGGGAAAACAGGAATTTGACTTTGGAGCAGAATCCTGGAGTACAGGAGTGCAGACAGGACAAGGTGAAGTAAACAAAAATGAAGCAGAGAATGAAGTGCAGATGTGCAACAGAAAGGGGGATGAAATAAACAATGATCGAGCACTATTAAAGCGGCACCTTGGCATTGAATAGGGAGAACCAGGAATCGAGTAATTAATTACTAATTAATACAGACACTGAAGGAAGGTCCGGCTTGGACAGCCAGCCCTGGAAAGCCAAGGGCTCTCGTGAGAATGTGATTGTTTCTCAGTGTAACTTCTAGCTGAAAGAAGCCGAATGGGTGCAATCATAACAAAAACATTTTACCATGTGTTTGCAATATCAATTAAATGACTTTGTTTTTTTTCAGTATTAATTTTCTCCTTTGCACTCTGACATCTACTCCATTGGGCACCTGAGCAAGGCCCTTGACTACAACTGCTCCAGGGGAGACGTATAAATGTGCTCTGACCCAAATCTTCTCTCCATGTCTGTGTGTCTGTGTGCCTGTGTGTTTCATAGAGAGCAAGATGGGGTACGATAAAAGACAAATTCAAGAAATTGTATATGGCTAATAATGTGATCTTATACTGGCCAGTTATGTGGAGTGACTTGGGTAATGTTGACATCTTTTTCTACCTCAGCCACTGAACTCTGTATCTCTTTCATCATTGGCCTCAAAGTGGTATCCCTAGTCAGTCTGATCTACAGATGCAGCCATTCAAAGTGAGCGGTACAGACACGTACCGCAGGTAAGATGACACGGGGTACCGCGGTGCGTGATTGGTTGACCGACAGGGGCACTCGTGGTCCGTTGGTCTGTCGTAGAAAGAGTTACTGTAAACGTCTTGACTGTGCCCGTTGTAGATATTGAATTTTACCACTGAAGGGAAATCTTAGTAGCTGAGCATAAAAAGAATAGGAGCATACTGTAACGTGTGTGAAGGCCATAAACGATATTAATTTTGGAATGTAAACATACAGTATATAGCTGGTCTTGGTACTTTAAAGAAAAAAATACACACCAGTATTCCATTTCTCCCTAAACATTGTAAGCTTCGAAGTCTTTAACTAACGTGATACCGGAGTCAACAAGCATACTTTTAGAATTTGATTAAAAGGGAATATAATATGGAATCGCGTATCTCAAGAATTTAATAACGGTATGATTATATCCGTGTACTGCGGCAGGGCTGTGTAGGGCTGTTTCGCCTGCTTGTTCATGTGAGCTGTCTTGTAGTCTACTGGTCTAGGTGCGTGACTACCAACTAGCAGGTTGTGTGTTCGAATCCAGCTGGTGCTGGACTTTTCATTTTTATTTATTTATTTTTTAATCGCGTAACATAAACATATTACCGTATTTAAACTGTACTGTATACAGTATGTATATGTATATTTAATGTCTTAACTGTGCCCGTTTAAGTATTGAATATTCATATCTAATTTTACCACTGAAGGGAAATCTTAGTAGCTGAGCATAAAAAAATAGGAGCATACTGTAACGCGTGTGAAGGCCATAAACGATATTAATTTTGGAACATAAGCACACAGTATATGGCTGGTCTCTGTACTTTAAAGAAAAAATACACACCAGTATTCCATTTCTCCCTAAACATTTTAAGCATCGAAGTCTTTAACTAACGTGATACCGGAGTCAACAAGCATACTTTTAGAATTTGATTAAAAGGGAATATAATATGGAATTGCGTATCTCAAGAAATTAATAACGATATAATTATATTCATTTTGCAAAAGAACTGCAACGGACATAAAAACTCCCTTGCTTTTAACAGAGCGTTCCATAATTTCTAACTACGAAAATGCCAGGTAAAAGGATTTGTAAACATATTTTGTTAAAGCAAGTCAGTTTTTTCCTTAACACATAAAATACATTTTTCCAAGAAAGTTTAGCCTTTGTCACTAATGAAACCACTAAATAAAGACATAAATGTAGAAATCTTAAGATTTGTTTTATTTAATGTTGGTAGCAGGATGAACTGTCAGAGTGTATATTTTGTTGCAGAGTTGCTGCAAGATGTTAACAGTGAAAAAGGTATTTAGAAATGAGTTATTTCAAGATGAAAAAGAAAACATACACGAAACATGGTTTCATTATGACCAGAATCGGTCTTGAGATATTTTTAACTTGATTTACAGTATTTGAGAGGTATGTCTTAACACCGATACTACAGTGCTTAAGTACTGCTCACGTATATGTTTCTAGGTTTATATTATGCTTTTCATACGGTCAAATTACTTTTGAGCAACTAATAAGAAGCGCGAAACGGTATGCGTTTTAGTTTCGTTTTGTGCTGGGACCCGTGGATTGATTATAAATATCAAGTACATACAAGTCATTTTTTAAATGTTGTAGTTCGTCTTGAAAAAATGTTACGAGTACATCATCTATCAACAATTACACAGGTTCTGTTTCCATATTGCGGATTTTGGTTACGTAATATAATTTTCTAGATTTCACGTTGTGAATATACAGATGCAGCCATTCAAAATGCGCGGTAAAAACCCGCGGTACAGTAACCTACCCACAAGCCACCGCGGGGCACCGGAGGGCACCGCAGGGCAAGTGATTGGCTGGCCAAAATGACCGACAGGGGCACTCGTGGTGCATTGGTTGGTAGTGCAAAGATTTAATCATTTAATGTCTTTACTGTGCACATTTTAATCCGCTTAGTTTTGAATATTTATATGGATTTTACCACTAAAGGGAAATGTTAGTAGCTGAGCATAAAAAGAAGAGGAGCATAACGCATCTGAAGGTCATAAACAATATTAATTTAGGAACATAAACATTACTGTATGTATGTAAACTGTACTGTGTATGGCTGGTCTTGGTAGTTTAAAGAAAAAATACACACCAATCTTCCATTTCTCCCTAAACATTTTAAGCATGAAAGTTTTATGAAACCGTACCCAAATATGCGATTGCTGTATAGAATGAATTTTAATTTAAAAAAATTATGTAACACGAACATTAAGCTGTTTACATCTTCCGCCTGAGAACAGTCACCTGTTGCTACCCAACGCAGAATGGTGATTGGCTGACACCATCTGACACCCTTCTGATTGGAGAAAAAAGACGTGCTGGTTTGCTATACATACTGTACCAGGAAGAGGATTTCTTTCTATTCAAAACGTGTATTTTAAAAGTTTAAGAAGTAAAAACCTTACAGCGTACACAGATTTCTAAACTGATCAGGATCGTTATCTTTGTCTTATGCATAATAATGTTCACCGCTCTGTCCAGCAAATTAATAATAAACTTTATTTTATATAGCTTTTTAAACGAATAAGTAATTAGATTGCTCATAAACCTAATCACTTGCTTTTTCTTTTTATTTAGGCTCAGATTTCAACTATAGATCGTATTATTAATAACCATAATAACAACCAACCAACAAAAACAACCATATAAACATAATACCAACCAAAAACATAGATAACAACCACAATACAAAATCAAATAATCAAACCATTTTACTCTCGCAAAGTCCTCTAATTATCATAACCCCGCCCCTTATGCAAAACCAAACCTTCCTCCCATCCCAGTTTATCCTCTTTATCATAAACAAAATCCACCTCAATTTTCAACAAAAAGCATTACACAAAATCAATACCTCAACACTCCATACTCAACAACGATAATTCACAAACAGCCAGAACATGTAACTACACATTCCCAAACAGACCTAATTTCCATAGCCCCGCCCCTTATGCAAAACCAACATCCCTCCCCTGTTCTCTCTCTCCCCTGGCGGTTGTAATTGTTTTTATTTTCAAATAAAGTCATGTCTTTTAAAAATCTTAAGATTTTTATATTTATGTCTTTATTTAGTGGTTTCATTCGTGACAAAGGCTAAACTTTCTTGGAAAAATGTCTTTTTTGTAAACCATGTTTGCTATGAATTCATTCAGGGCTAAAATATGTTCATTGTCTTCTAATGAAAGAAGGGTTCCTTTCGCCGTAGTCGGGAGCCTAGCCTTTAACTAGTAAGTACTGTACTTACTGGGTTTTTGAGGGGGGGGAGGTGTCTTTCGCTGGAAATCTCGCCTCCTACTTTGAAAATACCCGTGAAACCGGTTCAATTCGTCACAGCCAGTACTCCTGCAGAGAGGGGGGTTGTACTTGCAGTGTATACAGTACACACGTTATGCTCTTCGTTAATGTCTGTGAAGTTTTATTTAATCTCTGAGCTATACTGATTCTTCTGGAAGCCAGTTTCCACCAGGGAGTAAAAAAAAAAACACACTATGGTATTCTCTCCAATGCAGTGCAGTTAAAAACATACCTCTGATGCTGCTCCTAAATGAATATCGTTTATGACCATCAGAAGCTTAATGCTCCTTTTCTTTTTTCCAGTAGATTGAACAGGGAGAGGCATTTCATGATGTACTTTTCACTGATGAAACAACAGTGGCTCTGGAACAGTTTTCAACCAAGTCTTTTATAAAAAGGGGAGATATAAACACGTTACTGAAGCTAAAAGTTTAGCCTTTGTCACTAATGTAACCACTAAATAAAGACATATAGAAATCCCTACGTTACAGACTGTATATGGCTGGTATTGGTAGTTTAAAGAAAAAATACACACCAGTATTCCACTTTCTCCCTAAACATTTTAAGCATCAGAGTCTTACATGTGGTTATTTCGAAAACGTTTGTACGTGCTCCTTCTGACCATGTTACTGTTTACTGTTACTGACCATATTAAGTTTAAGTGCCTGTGGGCACTTTTCCTGTCTGTGGGGGGTGGACCGTCTTTTATTAGAAGGTTAGTCTGTTCTACTCTGAGAATGTAGAGGGGGTGGAAAATGCCCGCGGTGATTTAATTAGTATTAAAATCTTAGTTATCTTTCTAGTTCACAGGTTTGCATGCATAATTTAATTTTGAAAGCCACTGAGACATCAGGTACTACTGTTGTATTTATGAAAAAGAAACAAAACAAAAAACATACTAACAACTGTGCCATCCTACTCCTTAGTTAATACATTTTATTAT
The DNA here is from genome assembly GCF_040954835.1 of Lepisosteus oculatus. NCBI lineage: Eukaryota > Metazoa > Chordata > Actinopteri > Semionotiformes > Lepisosteidae > Lepisosteus > Lepisosteus oculatus. The sequence goes on from NC_090708.1 coordinate 33,339,370, forward strand.
TCATAAACAGTTAACATTGTTAGCAAAATATTTTGAATTATATTTAACCCTATTTTTTTTTTAGTTTTGTACTTAACTTATTATATGATAGTCAGACTTAATGTATATTAATGTATATTTGAACAATGAAAATATATTTTTACAAGATTTTACATTAAGCACTTAAAATTAATATGATTAATAATAGTAAACTGTAACATGCTGTAACAAGATCGGTTAAACTGCGAAGAAAATGCTTTCAGAGAAAATGTTTCAGGTGTGAAGAACATAGATCTCCAATGCAATTTCAACCAAACCTGTTCCCACACACCCTGCCCCCACTACCATTAGAATATACACAAACATTTTAGCGTTTCATTCTGAGCAGAAGACCCTCACACCTGAAGAGTGCTGGCTGTGACGAATTAAACCGGTTCTACAGGTTTCAATCACAGACCATGTGACATGGGAGTCAGGAAACTACAGTAACACACAGCGCCACCGGATTTGATAACGCTATAAAAACGCTATAAAATAATGTGACTTGGCACAGAACAAGTTTACAGCACAGTACAAAAATAAATGCTGACCATGACTTTTGAAGCATAAATTGCCTTACACTCAATTTAAACACAAGCTGTCTTTAGCCCTATAAGGTGGTTCATACAGAAATGTAGAGATCCAGGCTCAGAACACACAGCTTCATTAGCGAATACATATGCAGGACAACTAGAGAAAACGTTTTACAGAGGATGGATTTTTAGAAACATCCCATCAGTGACATCACTGAAGTCAACTCCTAGGTACTGTAACTGTCGTGTGGATAGTTTCACAAGAATCAGACAAATGTTTAAGCATCGCTTGTTCTAGATAAAACTGCAAAAAAAAACAACAACCAATAATGTACTTCTTTGCGGCTCCGTTTGCCCAAATCATATATTCACAACGTGAAATCTAGAAAATAATATTACGTAACCAAAATCCACAATATGGAAACAGAACCTGTGTAATTGTTGATAGATGATGTACTCGTAACATTTTTTCAAGACGAACTACAACATTTAAAAAATGACTTGTATGTACTTGATATCTCTAATCAATCCACGGGTCCCAGCACAAAACGAAACTAAAACGCATACTGTTTCACGCTTCTTATTAGTTGCTCAAAAGTAATTTGACCGTATGAAATGCATAATATAAACCTAGAAACATATACGTGAGCAGTACTTAAGCACTGTAGTATCGGTGTTAAGACATACCTCTCAAATACTGTAAATCAAGTTAAAAATATCTCAAGACCGATTCTGGTCATAATGAAACCATGTTTCGTGTATGTTTTCTTTTTCATCTTGAAATAACTCATTTCTAAATACCTTTTTCACTGTTAACATCTTGCAGCAACTCTGCAACAAAATATACACTCTGACAGTTCATCCTGCTACCAACATTAAATAAAACAAATCTTAAGATTTCTATATTTATGTCTTTATTTAGTGGTTTCATTAGTGACAAAGGGTAAACTTTCTTGGAAAAATGTATTTTATGTGTTAAGGAAAAAACTGACTTGCTTTAACAAAATATGTTTACAAATCCTTTCACCTGGCATTTTCGTAGTTAGAAATTATGGAACGCTCTGTTAAAAGCAAGGGAGTTTTTATGTCCGTTGCAGTTCTTTTGCAAAATGAATATAATTATATCGTTATTAATTTATTGAGAATACGCGATTCCATATTATATTCCCTTTTAATCAAATTCTAAAAGTATGCTTGTTGACTCCGGTATCACATTAGTTAAAGACTTCGAAGCTTACAATGTTTAGGGAGAAATGGAATACCGGTGTGTATTTTTCCAAGTATACAGCTTGTCCAAAGTCATCCATTATTAATACTATTAGTAATATCTTCAGTAAAGGCTTTGATGCATAAATATTTCTGATAAAGGTAGGTTGTGTACTTTTGTCCAACTGAGCAATCTTGCTTTCATAAAATATACCAACATTTTAATGACTGATGATTAACATGCTGTAATACACAGTTCAAAATTAAAGCCTCAAATGCTGTAAATGAGAGGTTAAGCTCCCCCTGGCGGTTTTACAAGGCGACGCCGGATAGTTTCCGGCAGAGCGTCAAATGATACGTGACACCACGTAATACCGCTTGACACCGCGACACGCCCACCGGGGTATGCCGCGAAATACCTCACCCATTTTGAATGGCTGCATCTGTATGGTGCTACCAATGTCTAGGTACTGTGATACAAATTTTCACTTCTTAACAATCAATTTCACTATTCTCAAAGATATTCATTGTCTTTGAATGTTTTTACCTTTCTCCTGATCTTTGTCTTTTTATACTTTAATACCTAGGTTGTTTTGAACACAAAGCTCCTTTGTCTTCCTGGTTGAATCTTTGCTTGATATTCACTGAGATAGTTGTGTTTATTCTAAAATCATGTTAACCATCCAATAAATGATGGATATGTTAAAGTATTCAATTATGTGATATGTAAAAGTAACTTAGTGCACCTGATCTATGTTTGGTTTTTTATAGCAAAAGGCATAAACACCTTGTCACGTGTGTTCAATGTTTTTTCCAAACTTTACCAGTCATTTTAGTTTGTAAAAGCTCTGCTTTTAGGAAACTAAGTTACAGATGCAGCCATTCAAAATGAGCAGGCGATACCGCATTAATTTGCTGTGGGCTTTACGCAGTCTACCGTGAGTTACCGTAAATTCTCCTATAGTACCGCAAGTAAAATAATAGTATCCGGAATTTCCGCAAGGTGGAGCTAATAAAGCTCAACCTCTCATGTTTGAGCTGTCGCCATCAAAGTCTTTAATGAAGATATCACTAATAGTATTAATAATGAATGACCTTGGACAAGCTGTAAACTCAAAGTATTGCCCTGGTCCACATTCTTTTTTTTACCGTCTTTGTAAAAGTAACACCACAGCATTTCGCAATCATGCATTTGTTTCTAATCATGCAAAGTACGGTAATTTTTGAGAATCTCCGATTCACCATGCATTTCACATGCTCATTAAAGAGATTGATTTAGGAACATAAACATATTACTGTATGCAAACTGTACTGTATACAGTATGTATATGTATATTTAATGTCTTTACTGTGCCTGTTTAAGCATTGAATATTTATAAGGAATTTTAACACTGAAGGGAAATCTTAGCAGCTGAGCATAAAAAGAATAGGAGCATACTGTAACATGTATGAAGGCCATAAATGATATTAATTTTGGAACATAAGCACACAGTATATGGCTGGTCTCGGTACTTTAAAGAAAAAATACACACCAGTATTCCATTTCTCCCTAAACATTTTAAGCATCGAAGTCTTTAACTAACGTGATACCGGAGTCAACAAGCATACTTCTAGAATTTGATTAAAAGGGAATATAATATGGAATCGTGTATCTAAAGAAATTAATAACGATCTAATTATATTAATGTACCGCAACACAAGAATAGTACACGCTGTACAATGTTTGCTGATACTGTTTCTCCAGTGCTTTTTCAATACTCCTCATGTGACCATGCCAGTGGTGCTGTGGGTTCGGTTCCCGACTTATATATCACACATTGCGTGTTTGAATCCAGCTGGAGCCATGACTTTTTTTTTAACAAACATTTTTTGGAAAAAATAAAACTTTTTACTGGGTCAGAGATTAAACAAAACTTCACTCACACCAAACAAATTGATATTTCTAAATATCACAACATGATCGAATGTAAATCATTTTAACAACAATTAATAGTCACCTATGCGTTACAATTTAAACATTTATATTGATTTAAATCGCGTTTTGATTTAAATCGCAAACATGTGTTTAAATTTATGTGTTTTATGATTCACAATCAGACAAATGCAACATAAATTGATATCTTTGTCTTCTAAGTATCTTAATAAACTTTCAGCATAGCTTTCTCCCCGTTTAGATTTATTTTTCTTGGGATCTTGGGATCAAATGTGGAAAGATTAGATTGTAATCATTTTTATTTTTTAAATACATTTTAAAAAATGTGTAATCTATACTAAAAAGCTGTACACCACCTGCTATAAAGATACATATTGTAGTACTTTTGGGTTCGGATAGGACGGACAGAAGAAGTCAGACTTGCGGAGTTAAAGCAAGTAAAAGCCTTTATTTTTCTTCTCTGTCACCACCTGCCAGCCCGGCTCTCCCGCAGGGAACTATTTACAAGGAAAACGGATACCTGGCACAATTGTTAATATGCTAAATACAACAGTAGTACCTGATGTCTCAGTGTCTTTCAAAATTAAATTATGCATGCAAACCTGTGACCTGGCCTGTAATACTGGCTATGTAATACCCTGCATTGTGGAATAATAGTTTATTTTAAAGGATAGAGAAAGCACAGAAAACAGGCAGTTAGGTTGATCAGATTAGTATGAAAAGCCATTTAGCAAAGAGGGAATGAGAAGAGTCACAAACTAGTATACTTTAGATATTTTTTTCTGAACCTTTAAAAGTGGCATCTCAAAGCAATACAGTAGATGTAAAAACAGTTAAAAGGACCACAGATTACAAAGTAAATACCCAACACTTATTGTACCCATCTGTCATGCTAATAAAGCACCTTGAATTGAATTGAAATGAGAGAGAGGGGGGGAGGAGGGCGAACAAGAGAGCACAGCCAGGACAGGCAAATAAGATACACTCCACAGACATTCACAACAGCGACATAACATAAAAGGTTTGCACATATTGTTAAATTATTACTTGTTTTTCAGGAAGTTAAACAAAAACTTGAATTACTTATCCAGTCTCTCGAAATAAAATTATTTTTCAAGCAATGCAACTAACGTCAGGCAATGTGTGTTTTTTTAATCCAACAATGACAGCCACATCTTAAATCTTGTCAGTCAGCTCTTTTTTCTCTATTTGAATTGTGGCGATTCAAACAACTTGGGATAACAAGTGGTCTCAAAGTCACCGAGCTCACAGACCTTCAACAACAGATGACAACTTCCTTAGTCCTTCCTTAGTCTTCCTGAAATTGTCAGATTATGAGTGAATAAAGGCATTTTATTAAAAACACGTCTGCGTTTGTTTGGGAGCTATATTATGTATTTTTCATATGTAAGATATAATGATGTGTTCCTGCTTACACATCGCATGACTTTAAAAGCTAGAAAAACAGGTTTCGATTCATATTATCTGGCGAGCCTTGTTTTGTCAAAGGACAGCACATACTTTAAAAAGACCACAAATGTATTAGCAAGGGTTAATTGCATTATGGACCGCACAAAGAAATTTAAAATAGTCTTCTTTAGGTGTGAGGGCAGGAGTGGATCGCAGCAGGCATAATCATCAAATAACAAGAAAACAGGGCAGGTGAGACAAGTATCCAGAGAGCAAGTGATCAGAAAAAGGAAACAATTGTTACACCTGTGTAATAAAGGCATTTTATTAAAAACACATTTGCGTTTCTCTGGGTATTTACTTTGTAATCTGTGGTCCTTTAACTGTTTTTACATCTACTGTATTGTTTTGAGATGCCACTTTTAAAGGTGATATGTAAAATAAAGGTTTTTATTATTGTTATAACCATTAATACTTTCGCTGGAGTTTAAATGAAGTTGATCTTTTATCTAGGGGACTTCTAAACTGTGAAAACATGTGTCTGTCTTTCCATGGGGGGAAGGAAATCTTTTTCCTCACCTTCAACCTTATCGCTCCCCCTTTACTCTCACCATCTGACTAAGAATTGTAGTGGCAATGCTTGTTAATAAGACAGAATTAAGCGTTGCTGTGCTTTCCTAAATGAGCCCCCATCTCACTCTTCATCTCTGTGGTGCAGACACAGAGAAGGTATTCATGCAGGCTGATTTAAGATGTTTTCTTTTGATAAGGGACAACTCCCAAACGGGGATGCACTTAGTTAAGCCTGGCTATCATGATCAATGGTCATCCATTGGTGCCTATCTGTCTAGGGAGTGCTAAATGGACATCTGGACTGCATTCCTAAGTGTCAGGAGTAAGTGACTCATATCTTACCTTGATCAACCAATCAGGGACTGGCAGGGCGTGATAACACCATGTGGGTCTCCAATGCCCGCCAAACTCTCAACCAATCAGCAAACATCTGTGTATTGGTCAAAAAGGGAGCGCAAGCTCCTGTCGGGGCTCTCCTTGGCACTTTTTGCACATCCTCAGAGACAATCACGGGACAATTGCTGTTGTCTGCAAAGGGACTTGGACTTTGTTCTAAACGCGAGGCTGAGGATCCCGTACGTATTCAGAATCAACGGCAGCCTACAGCTGGACCCTCATCGACAACCTGAATAGCTTATTCAGAAGCACCGCTGGACCAGGAACGAACCAAAAGAGTGACTTGTGAGGACTCGCGGTCACACTCTGTGCATAGAGACTTTCTTCTAGCCAGCCGGACTGCTAGTAGATCCCCTCGGACCAATGACGGCCCTGCGCGCCACAGTTAGATTCCTCCGCCCGTCCTACTCCAAGCTGCATCTCGACTGGTTGGCCGGTAGCCAGAGGACACCGGGACAATGCCCATTGGACAACCGCTGGAACAGAGGCTGCAACAGAGCCTGTCAGCTGGTTTGGTGTTCGTGCCGGGAAATTCCAAATCCATACACAGTGGATAAGTAAACCCCATGTTCTACATTGCGTCTCAAGAATTCAATTGTACCTCAACACAAGTTGTTATCAATTTAATTCATGAGTAATGTATTTACTTCCGAGTTTAGAGTAACAGTGGGTAGTAACACTGATTAGCGATTTAGTGTAACTGAACGATATATATTGACATATATTCTCTGTTGTGTATCTTTTTGTGTTTGCATCTCTTCGAGATTATATACCTTGTATATTGATAACCCTCACAATAAAGTCTGCCGCTTGTATCCAGGCAGACTAGTATATGTTTGGTGCACAATTTATGTTAATAAATGTATCACGTGTATTGAACCCGTGTGTGTGCGTTGTTAGTTGTTCTGACGATTGATTTTCTAAAAGCCACAACGAACCACCTCGTGATTACTGCTACAATTAATAATTGTCTCAGTAAAACCATCAAACCACTACAGAATGAATAAAAGCATTGTATTTTTGTCTGGATGCTGACAAATAAGAACTCTCTGTCTCCGCTGCTGTTTGTAATTGTTTTTTTAAATACATTTTAGCAAAGTCATGTATTTTAAAAATCTTAAGATTTCTATATTTATGTCTTTATTTAGTGGTTTGAAGACTGAAGACTTGACCACTTGAAAATACCTGTGAAACCGGTTTAATTCGTCGCAGCCAGTACTCCTGCAGAGAGTGATGAAAAACACATGAAAGACTTTGGTGCTTAAAATGTTTAGGGAGAAATGGAGTATTGGTGTGTGACTTGCGGAGTTAAAAGCTGCCTTTATTTTATTTCTTTCCGTCACCACCTGCCAGCAAGCTCTCCCGCGCCCTGACCAGAGAGAGACACACGATGAAAAACCACATTGTGCTGCTGTAATACATTTTAAATTGTATTTCATTGCATTTTGACAGATCGTCTTTAAATCAACTGTTGATTTAAAGTTTGACAGTAAATGTTTATATTGTAACGCATACAGCCTCCATTTCTTAATAAAAATTCCCTTCTTTCATTGGAAGACAATGAACATATTCTAGCCCTAAATGAATTAATAGCAAACATAGTTTACATGGTTTATGTGGCTGGTCATTTTAGGCATCAAAGTCTTTAACTAACGTGATACCGGAGTCAACAAGCATACTTTTAGAATTTGATTAAAAAGGAATATAATATGGAATCGCATATCTAAAGAAATTAATAATGATATAATTATATTCATGTACGGGTGTTCATATCCAGCTGGAACCATTACTTTTTTTTTTAACAAACATTTCTTTAAAAAAATAAAATGTTTCCCTGGCTCAGAGATTAAATAAAACTTCACTCGCACCAAACAAATTTATATTTCTTAATATCACAACATGATCGAATTTAAGTCATTTAATAACAATGAATAGTCACCTATGCGTTACAATATAAACATCTATATTGATTTAAATCGCGTTTAAATCGCCTTTATTTAAAACCCATAAATAAAGATGATACTGTTTAGACCTTTAATTATTTAAAACTGTATTACAGCAGCACAATGCACAATGCAACGTAAATCGCTATCTTTGTCTTCTGCGTAATAATGTTCACCTCTCTGTCCAGCAAATTAACAATAGTAATAATAATGAACTTTATTGTATATGGTGCCTTAAAAGGAGGCTCCTCAAAGCGCTTTACAGGATAAAAAACAATAACAACAATACTGTTAGGCTGGGCAAACGATTTTTTTTTAAAGAAATACAAAATGAAATATAATGATCTGTTCCGGCTTAGACATTAACGAGAGCATAACACGTGGGCGGCGTAGCACTCGGCTCTGGCCGAAACATCTCCTGTATACCGATACACTGCAAGTACAACCCCCCTCTCTGGGGAGTGCTGGCTGTGACGAATTAAACCGGTTTCACAGGTATTTTCAAAGTAGAAGGGGGCAAGATTTCCAGCGAAAGACACCTCCCCCACTCCAAAACCAAGTAAGTACAGTACTTACTAGTTAAGAAAGCTAGGCTCCTCAATGAAATCACTTTAACATGCTAATGCATTGGTGTAACAGTCTGGGCGTGGCAAGCTTCTAATGTCAACGCGACTACGGCGAAAGGAACCCTTCTTTCATTGGAAGACAATGAACATATTCTAGCCCTAAATGAATTAATAGCAAACATGGTTTACATGAAATACATTTTTCCAAGAAAGTTTAGCCTTTGTCACTAATGAAACCACTAAATAAAGACAAGTATAGAAATCTTAAGATTTTTTAAATACATGACTTTGCTAAAATTTATTTAAAAATAAAAACGATTACAAACGCCAGCGGAGAGAGAGAACAGGGGAGGGACGTTGGTTTTGCATAATGGGCTGGGCTATTGAAATTAGGCCTATTTGGGAATGTGGAGTTACATGTTCCGGCTGTTTGTGAATTATCGTTGTTGAGTATGGAGTGTTGAGGTAATGATTTTATATAATGCTTTATTTTGAAAATTGAGGTGGATTTTGTTTATGATAAAGAGGATAAACTGGGATGGGAGGAGGGTTTGGTTTTGCATAAGGGGCGAGATTATGATAATTGAGGATTTTGAGAGAGTTTAATGGTTTGATATATTTGATTTTGTATTGTGGTTGTTATCTATGTTTTTGGTAGGTATTATGTTTATATGGTTGTTTTTGTTGGTTGGTCGTTATTATGGTATTATGTTTATTGTGTCATTTTTTATGTAATAATCAAGAGAGAGAGAGAGCAAGCACCTTCTTTTTACTTTTGTAGCCAAAGGGCCTTGCAGATCAGATTCCCTTCTCCCTACGGAAAGACAGACATGTTTTCACAGTTTAGATGCGTTCTTCAGACGCAGGCGAGCGAGCAGCCCCTAGATATAACATCAACTTTATTTAAACTCCAACTTTTAAAATACACGTTTCGAATAGAAATAAATCCTCTTCCTGGTACAGTATGTATAGCAGACCAGCACGTCTTTTTTTCTCCAATCAGAGGGGTGTCAGATGATGATAGTTTAGGTAGATGATAGATACTTTTATTGATCCCGTGAGGGAAATAAAGTAAATCATTTTCATTTTAGGAAATTATTAACAAGAGGTTAAAAGCAAAGGAGATTGTCTGTTATAGTGGACATAAAAACAAGAGTTTGCTGCGGCGTTATTGGAAACCCAAATTTAACAAAAAATCTCTGACATTATATCCTAGAAGACACAGACCAGCACCAGACCGGGAGAATGCCCGCAGTGTAAAAGAAAATGCCTGATGAACTAGGGATTGGACAGTTTCCAAGTGCTTGTACAATCTATGGAAATGTTCAAATAAATGTGCAAAAGAAATAAACAAAATAATCATTTATTTCTTTATCATATTGGCTAGCTAATGTCCTCTCTTTGCTAGTTAATGGCTGTGTTTCTGCGTTGGGTAGCAACGGGTGACTGTTCTCAGGCGGAAGATGTAAACAGCTTAATTTTCGTGTTAAATAATGTTTTTAAATTAAAATGTATTCTATACAGCAATCGCATATTTGGGTACCGTTTCATAAAACTTTCATGCTTAAAATGTTTAGGGAGAAATGGAAGACTGGTTTGTATTTTTTCTTTAAACTACCAAGACCAGCCATACACAGTACAGTTTACATACAGTAATGTTTATGTTCCTAAATTAATATCGTTTATTACCTTCAGATGCGTTATGCATCCTCTTCTTTTTATGCTCAGCTACTAAAATTGACCTTTAGTGGTAAAATTCCATATAAATATTCAATACTAAGCGGATTAAAATGTGCACAGTAAAGAGATTAAATGATCAAATAATTTCACTACCAACCAAAGCACCACGAGTCCCCCTGTCGGTGATTTTGGCCAGCCAATCACTTACCGCGGTGCCCTGAGGTGGCTTCTGGGTAGTTTACCATAACGTGGGTTTGTACCGTGCATTTTGAATGGCTGCATCTGTACTGTAATACTGTATGTTTATGTTCCAAAATTAATATCATTTATGGCCTTCACATGTGTTATGCTCCTATTCTTTTTATGCTCAGCTGCTATGAATTCCCTTCAGTGGTAAAATTCCATATAAATATTCAATGCTAAAATGGGCATATTAAAGACATTTAAATCTTTCTATGACCGACCAATGCACCACGAGTGCCCCTGTCAGTCAACCAATCATGTACGCGGTATTTTGCGTCATCGCGCGTCACGATGCACGAGGCCGTAGCCAATTAGCCAAAGCCATATCGCACTTTGAATGGCTGCATATATATACACAAAGCCGGTTATCAAATACCACATTCTCAAAACCTTAAACCCACAAGGAAAAACTCACTACTAGGTGTAAAACTCTACAAAACTAAATAATTCAGTCAGAATCACACAAATAAAGCATATTTGTAGCTTACACTGAGCACTGAATAAGACACTGTGCTGCAAAACACAACATTCTCTCATCAAAATGAAATATGAATGAAACAAAAACAAAAAACCAGCCACTACAGAATAACCTGTTTATTTACATTTCAAAATCACAGAATTACAGTTTGATCACTAGTCCAAAAAAACCCCAAAAGAATGGAACCACATTCTCTATGTACTGTAAAAAATACATTTCTCAAATACTGTATAATCATAACAAAGGAAACAAAAACAAAATGCAGTATAACAGAAAACAGTGGTCCTACCTATCTTGTGGATTTGGCCACATATTCTTATCAACATTGCAAGTGATGTTTTCTCTGGCCAAACAGCAAGGAAAGTGACGCCTAGCATGATAGATCCATCCTTGACAAGCCTCTAAAGTGATATCCTCACAGGCTGCATGCATTGCCTCAAGAAGGGTCACTTCAAGATGGTTCCGATCATATACCTTCCTTCGCCAACTGGAAAAAAAAATCTTCAATTGGATTGAAAAATGGGAAGTAGGGTAGAAGGAAGATCATTTGTATGTGTGAGTGGTGAACCAAATGACCCCTGCACGGTGGAAGCTGACATTATCCCATATTACAGCATAGGTAGTGTGGTCCGAGGTCCTATGCTATCTCACTGGGGGTGGAAATTAAAAATCATACAGTGTATTGAGGAATTCCAGGAGTGCTGTGTTGTTTGGGGTAACTGAGACATGGCGGTGGATGACCCCTTGAAGGCTGATAGCAGCACATATGGTTACATTCCCCCCCTTTAGCCAGGGACCTCAACTGTTGCTGTGTCCTATGCCTTTCCTTCCTCTGTGACACCTTTTGGCCACATTGAATCCGACCTCATCAACATAGACATATACGACTGGGTCTGCATTTATGTCCAACTCAAGTATTCTCTGGATGAAGACGTGACCATGTAAGAACAGTGACCATAACATAGTGAATATGTAAAGTATTGTGAAATTATATACTCACTTGTACATACAGATGCAGCCATTCAAAGTGCACGGTACAGACACGTACCATAGGTAATTGGCTACGGCATCGCGCATCGTGACGCAAGATGACGCGGGGTACCGCGGTACGTGATTGGTTGACCGACAGGGGCACTCGTGGTCCGTTGGTTTGTCATAGAAAGACTTACAGTAAACGTCTTTACTGTGCCCGTTGTAGATATTGAATTTTACCACTGAAGGGAAATCTTAGTAGCTGAGCATAAAAAGAATAGGAGCATACTGCAACGCGTGTGAAGGCCATAAACAATATTAATTTTGGAACATAAACATACAGTATATGGCTGGTCTTGGTACTATAAAGAAAGAATACCAGTATTCCATTTCTCCCTAAACATTTTAAGCATCGAAGTCTTTAACTAAAGAGATACCGGAATCAAAAAGCATACTTTTAGAATTTGATTAAAAGGGAATATAATATGGAATCGCGTATCTAACGAAATTAATAACGATATAATTATATTTATGTACCGCAACACAAGAATCTCACTCGCACCAAACAAATTTATATTTCTAAATATCACAACATGATCGGATATAAGTCTTTTTAATAACAATGAATAGTCACCTATGCGTTACAAAATAAACATTTATATTGATTTGAATCGCGTTTTGATTTAAATCGTAAACGCGTGTTTAAATATATGTGTTTAAAGGCGATATATAAAAGCTGCTGATTCTTATGGAATGTGTTCCGCTGGGGATTCAAAAAATGTATTTTTTTTATCACGTATCTAAGGAAAATAGCAGTATAACTTTGTTCATAACATTGTTATACAGTATCTCATTTTGTATTTCTATAAAAAAATCGTTTGCCCAGCCACTATTGTTGTTATTGTTTTTATCCTGTAAAGCGCTTTGAGGAGCACAGCTTTCTCACCACATAGATTACTTTTTGACACCATCCTTACACAAAGCAGAAACTGATTGTATTTTCCGATGACATACTGTACAAGTGCAAAGATTACAGATTTTAATCGTCTTTTTTCTGAACCAGGGAAAATCTGATCATGTTTCTCTATAACAATAATACAAAACTTTATTTTACATATCACCTTTAAAAGTGGCATCTCAAAACAATATAGTAGATGTAAACCACAGATTAAAAGGAAATACCCAGACAAACACAAACAAGTTTTTAATAAAATGCTTTCATTCATTCAACAGAGAGAGAGCGTAAAACCTGGGTGTAACAGCTGTTCCTTTTTCTGATCACTCACTCTCTGAGATACATGGGAATCCAGGCTTTTTTATCAACGCTTTCTTTTCCGTATACCAGATCTTATGGATGCACTTCAGAAGGGTGTCAGCCAGTCAGATTCCAGGAATCAGTACTTTAAAGGAAAAATACACACCGGTATTCCATTTCTCCCTAAACAATTTAAGCATCGAAGTATTTAACTAGCATGTGAAATAGCGTGTGAAAAAGTGGTAGTTTTAAGCTTTTCTGCTAATATAATATGGAATCGCGTATCTAAAGAATTTAATAACGATATGATTATATTCGTGTACTGTGACAGGGCTGTGTGGGGCTGTTTTGCCTCATTCTTCATGCGACTTCCCTTGTAGCCCACTGGTCTTTGTGCCCGATTACCAACTCATGGGTTGTGTGTTCAAATCCAGCTGGTGCTGGACTTTTCTTCTAACAAACGTTTCTTTGAAAAAATAGAATAGCAATATTATGGACAATCAATTGACTTTTATAATTCAAAATATCACAACATGATCGATTCTAAGTCATTTTTGATAACAATGAATAGTCACCTTCTTCCCTTCTGACAACGGTCCCTGCTTCTGCTTCCTGCTTCTATTGTGTGTGTGTCTGTAATAGAGTACATTTTTATAGAGAAATGGAGGCTGGACAGTATGCGTTACAATATAAACATTTATATTTATTTAAATCGTGTTTTGATTTAAATCGCAAATGCGTGTTTAATTATATGTGTTTTTTTAATCATAATCAGAATAATGCAACATAAATTGATACAGTATCTTTGTCTTCTAAGTATCTTAATAAACTTTCAGCATAGCTTTCTACCCATTTAGATTTATTTAGATTTATTAACATAAACATTTAACATAAATTGATACAGTATCTTTGTCTTCTAAGTATCTTAATAAACTTTCAGCATAGCTTTCTACCCATTTAGATTTATTTTTCTTGGGATTTTGGGATCAAACGTGGAAGGATTAGATTGTAATCGTTTTTATTTTTCAAATACGTTTTAGAAAAGTGTAATCTATACCTGCCCAGACTGTACGCCTTCCTAAACCCCGCCTTTCACTCCTGTCCTGCTCTTCCCCGTGCACCCCAGCCGGGCGCTCTTCGGCCTCTGCCCCGGATGAATGTATATTTTGATATTTACACCCGGCGTGGCACCGAGGGAACGTCTGCATTTATAACTTAGTTTTTAAAATTAGTCAAGCAATATGAAGCATTTCCTTTTACTTTTAAGTCCCTTAAATACATTGAGCACAGCTTTCTCACCACTTAAGATTACTTTTTGATACCATCCTTACACAAAGCAGAAACTTTACGATGACATACAGTACAAGTGGAAAGATTACAGATTTTAATCACAGTCTTTAATTTTGATATGTTATACGTTTTAGGAACGTTTCATCTAAACAAACACCACAAAACTATTCTCGATTGTATTTCTGAATGTTATGTTACACCTACAGTAGTTCACTGCTTTAAATACATCAAATTAAGAAAGTTAGGTGTAGCACTTTAGATCTTTTTTTCTGAACCAGGGAAAATCTGATCATGTTTCTCTATAACAATAATAAAAAAACTTTATTTTACATATCACCTTTAAAATTGGAATCACAAAGCAATACAGTAGATCGAAAAACTGTTAAAACGGACCAAAGTATTTACCAAACGCAAACACGTTTTTAATAAAATGCTTTTATTCATTCAGCAGAGAGTGAGAGGGACATCCAGCAGAGAGAGACACACACACCGGTTTTCATTGACAAAAAGTAATTGTTTTTTTTACATTTTTTTACATGTTTTGTTTGTGGACAGACTGCCACAAACGTGAGACTGTCTTTCTCAGACTTACATTCCCGAATGTCCCCCACCCCGGTCAACAATCCTAGGAAGAACACGAAACAGCCTGTTAATAAAATTGTTACAATTTTGTTCGGTCAGTTCTTCCTCCCAGAATTTATAGATCGCATCGATCAGTTCCTGCTTTGTGACGGGCTTAGCAGTTTTCTGAACGTAGTCTTTCAACGAATGCCAAACCATCTCTATCGGATTTAGATCTGGGGATTCGGCTGGATTTTTCACCCAGTTCACTCCTTCTGCTATAAGCCTCGCCCTTGCTGCTGTCTGTTTCGGATCATTGTCTTGAAAGAGACAGTGCCTTGATCCAAACTGCTCCCTGATATATGGGGTAGCATGCTGTGTGACCACGACTTCCTCGAAGAATTCACGGTCCATAATTCCTTCGAAAATAAGGAGTGGTCCCGGGCCTCTTCTAGATATACCCCCCCAGACGTGTACCTTCAGTGGTTGTTTGGGCTTTGGCTTGTCCACATATCTCCCCTTTTTGCAAAATGCCATTGTTGAAAACTGTTCCAGAGCCACTGTTGTTTCGTCGGTGAAAAGTACATCCTGAAATGCCTCCCCTTGTTCAATCCATTGGAGCGCTTGCTTGAGTCTTTCCTCTTTATTTTTTAGCCTTATCATGGGGCATGTGTTGTTTTTTCTGTATCTCCATTCAAGCCTCCTGCGTACTCCTCTTATCGATGTCGGGCTAACGGTCGCACCGAGGTCAGCCCATAGCCGTCTTTGGACTTGCATCGCCGGTAGCTCATCATTTTCATCAGTCAGTTTGTCGATAGCTCGCACAATAGGACTTGAAAAAAAAGAGATCAAAAGTTAGTTTTAAAAATAATGTGCGTAGTTGTATTTACATGCAAGAAAGGTATTTTTAGAAATTCATTTACCTTTGAATCGTCCTCGGTTTAGATTCTCTTTGCCTCCTCTCCCCTTTATAATGCCGTCTCACTGTGCTTTCAGAAACGAAGATGTCCATCGAAGCCAACTGCTGTACAATGTCCCGTGTTGACATCCCGTTTCTTTTCATCTTCATTATTTGGTGTGAGAGAGTCTTCGTGATTTTGGCCATTGTCCGTCTCCTTACCAAAGCGATACAGTGGTGCAGCTTGAATTCTGTACCTATATACTGTATGGTATGGTACAGATAAAACTTACACCATACCGATGAGCTAATACCAGGGAAAGACACTCCTATTTTATTTAAAACACAATACGCCAGGAAATGTGTCTGAAGCATTAGCAAGTTAAAACAATTGAGTCGAAAACCTGGGCATAACACCATTTCCTTTTTCTGATCACTCGCTTCCTGGATACACGTCTCACCTGTCCTGTTCTTTGTTTTCATGGTTTGCTGATTATGCCTGCTGCGGTCCACTCCTACCCTCACACCTAAAGAATACCATTTTAAATTTCTTGGCGCAGTTCATTGTGCAATTAACCCTTGTATGTGCTGTCCGCACTCAAAATGCAATTTAAAAAAAGTCAAAAACCGCGCTCAAAATGCAATTTAGAGCTTTCTGGCAAGAGGAGACACCCAAATCAATGTAACATGCCACAGTTTGTGCATGAACAGGGTTATACTGCCTATTCCCTTTGATACCCGATTAAAAAAAAAAATGTTTTGAATCCCCGGTGGAACCGGGCATCCATATGAATCAAGTAGGTTTATTCCATGCTGAAAAAAAAGAAGAAAGAAAACACATTCCATAAGAATTGACTGTGCTCTGTACCACGCAATGATCCCCCCAGAGTTTTTAAAGTCGTGCAATGTGTAAGCCACAATTCAAATAGAGAAAAAAGAGCTGACTGACAAGATTTAAGATGTGGCTGTCAATGTTGGATAAAAAAAAAACACATTGCCCTACATTTGTTGCATTGCTTGGAAAATAACTTTATTTCGAGAGACTGGATAAGTAATTCAAGTGTTTTTTTTTAACTTTCTGAAAAACAACTAATAATTTATCTATATGTGCAAACGTTTTATGATATGTCGCTGTTGTGAATGTCTGTGGACATGTGCTGGCTGGACAGGAGACTCTACTGTACACAGAGAGGGGTGGGAGGAGGGGACACGCCAATACATACTCTTAGATTTTGATTAATAGGGAATATAATGCAAAAATATAGTACTAAAAATAAGATACACTCTACAGACATTCACAACGGCGACTTTCAGAAGATAGGACACAGCGGCTCAGGCACCCGCTGAATGGAAAAGGGGCACTTTAATGTTCTGTATGGCTAATACTAAAGCCAATACTTCAATACTTTAATATTCTTTTCTGTATACTTAACAATAGCGGGTACTGGCCTAATTCGTCCCTGCTCCCGTTGTTAGGTGTTAATGTGTTGTTAAGTGTGAATTTGTACCTGTTTCCCTGAGGTCTGGCTTTTTTTCTGGAAAACCATAACTCTGGTCTTATCCAGATTGACTGTCGGCGCCCAGGTCTGACAGTGCTGCTCCAGCAGTGCCAGGTTCTGGCGCAGCCTCTGTTCTGTGGGCCACAGCGAGACCAGGTCATCTGCAAAGAGCAGGAACTCGATTTCCATAATTAATGCAGATCAGTAAATCAAGGGACAAAACAACTATTGCACCCAGGTCCTCAATGGGCTTTGACGTGCTAATGCATTGGTTTAACAGTCCGGGTGTGGCAAGCCTCTAATGTCTACCGACTTCGGCAAAAGGCACCCGCCTTTCATTGGAAGACAATGAACATTCTAGCCGTACATGTGAATATAGCATAAATACACCAAGGGATTGGGTGAGCTCCCATCACAAAAAAAACTGTGAACCTGCACTACAGCGACCACAGTACAGTATGGAGACCAAGTCCTTTTACGGGAAGAGACGGGGTGCTTCTGCCGCCCCAGCTTCCAAAGAGCGAAGGGTAAGCAAATAGATAGATATTTGCTTACCCTAGATAGATAGATAGATAGATAGATAGATAGATAGATAGATAGATAGATAGATAGATAGATAGATAGATAGATAGATAGATAGATAGATAGATACTTTATTGATCCCGTGAGGGAAATTGCAGTGCAACAGCAGCTTAACACACACAACACAGCCACAGTGTAACGAATTATATAATAATAGTACAATACATACAATACAATACAAGAGTTACTCACAGTCCGGACACACAAGAACAAACTAGAACAGAACAGTACACAGAAAATCGTATCACCCGTATGAATATAAATATAGATGTAACCATAGATATAAATATAAATGTATTGCACAGGTCCCTGGCATATATTGCACAAAAGTGGTTGTAAACGGGAAAAAGAAAAAGAAAAAGAAAGAGAACAGATGTAGCAGTAGATGTGTATATGCGTTTAGTCCAGAAACAGGTCACTGTCGCTGTTGCCTCTGCCAAGACGCAAGGTGGATGCGTTGTACAGTCTTATGGCAGACGGCAAGAATTACCTCCTGTAGCGCTCCCTGTCGCACCGTGGATGAATCAGTCTATTGCTGAACGTGCTCTTCATTCCTGCAAGCCTGTCATAGAGGGGATGGGAGAAGTTGTCCATGATGGCCTCTAGTTTGGACATCATTCTCCTCTCAGCCACTACCTCCAAGGGGTCCAGGTCTGACCCAATGACAGAGCTTGCTCTCCTGATGAGCTTGTTCAGCCTTTTGGAATCTACTGATCTAATCCCAGAGCCCCAGCACACCACTGCGTAGAAAATGGCACTCGCTACCACCGACTGATAAAACATGTGTAGCATCTTACTACACACATTGAAGGACCTGAGCCTCCTCAAGAAGTAAAGTCGGCTCTGTCCATTCTTATAGATGGCCTCGATGTTCTTAGACCATTCCAGTCTATCGTCGATGTGCACTCCCAGGTACTTGTACGAGTCCACCATCTCCACGCCACTCCCATGGATGTAGACAGGAGTAGGTTTGACCTTTTTCCTCCTGAAATCTACCACCAGTTCCTTTGTCTTTGTAACATTCAGTTCCAAGTGGTTCACCCCACACCACTCCACAAAGCTGCTGACCAGTCCTCTGTACTCCTCCTCCTGCTCACCCTTGATACATCCCACAATTGCAGAGTCATCTGAGAACTTTTGCAGGTGGCATGACTGAGTTGTACTTAAAGTCCGAAGTATAGAGGGTGAAGAGGAATGGAGAAAGAACTGTCCCTTGAGGTGCCCCTGTGTTACTCACTACCAGTTCAGACAGACAGTTCTGAAGTCTCACAGACTGTGGTCTGCCCGTCAGGTAGTCAGTGATCCACGAGGTCATGGAGGCATCGACTTGCATCTCCTCCAGCTTCCTCCTTAGAAGTAAGGGCTGGATGGTATTGAAGGCACTGGAGAAGTCGAAAAACATGATCCTTACAGTGTTGCCAGCCCTGTCCAGGTGTGAGTAGGCCCTTTGCAGCATGTAGATGATCGCATCCTCCACACCAACACTGGGCTGGTAGGCAAACTGTAGGGTGTCCAGTGATGAGCTGACCAGGGGTCTCAGGTGGGATAAGACCAGCCTCTCCAGTGTCTTCATGATGTGAGAAGTCAGTGCAAATACAGCAGACTTCATCTGAAATACGCGATTACAGTGCATATTACAAGGTATTATTGCCGTTTTGAATTTTAAATTCAATTATAATTATTTCTTCGTAGCCTGTTCTTCAAGAAATCACTGCACGGGCGAAACGATCTTCTAAATCTACCACCAGGACAGTAAAAAAGAAAGCGGTAAGACGGAAAAAAAGAAAAGTTTATTTTGACGTCTGTTCCGCGACTGATGAATACTACTGTGTGACTTTATTTCTTACATGAATTATGTTATTTTGCCACAGGCCGTGGGTCTCTGCTCTCGGCCACTGGCCAGGGTGCCAACCTGTAGAAGCAGCACCTGTGTGGAGACATTTTGGCAGCAGCAGGAGCAGTACAATGCATTACTGGGGAGGATTGGGAGGCTAGAGACACTCCTGAAAAAGCAGAGGAAGGAGACAGTATGTTCCAGCAGTCAAACAGTTGAGCAGCTGTCTCCCGAAAAGTGCTTCTCCCCGCCGCGCAGGTTGCAATGCCTGGCGGAAGCTTTGCCCCCCGCAGAGCACACACCGCCTCAGGACACTCCATCCCGGCCTCTCCGCTCACCATCACGCAGGAATTTGTTGATGCTGTCCCCGCCGTCTATCTCCCCCCAGGAAGCACCGTTTACAGAGCGGAATTCACAGACACCAGTGGGACGAATAATTCTCCCAGATATCCAACTGTTACCCATCACTCAGGAGATGGAGAGGGGGTTGTACTTGCAGTGCATCGGCATAGACGGGAAAGCAAGAGCTGACTGCTACGCCGCCCTCGTGTTTCAAAATCTTGTGACTTTTGAAATTTACTGGGGGTGGACCACGTCTGTAAATTTCGATGGGTCCAGAGGCAAAAGTGCCTTGCCTTGCAATCTCCAGGAAACCATTAGTAGCATGGTGAATCGGAGATTCTCAACCCTTACTTCGTGCGACTGGAAAATGATTCATGATCGGATCAATGGAATGCTTTGAAGAAGGAGGCGCTCTTTTCCTCTAGTCTAACAGTCTGTCCACAAACAAAACATTCCTGTTAGACAAGAGGAATTGAAAAAAAAACAATTTTGTCAATGGAAACCGGTGTGTGTGTCTCTCTCTGCTGGATGTCCCTCTCACTCTCTGCTGAATGAATAAAAGAATTTTATTAAAAACGCATTTGCGTTTGTCTGGTATTTACTTTGGTCCCTTTTAAATGTTTTTCGATCTACTGTATTGCTTTGAGATGCCACTTTTAAAGGTGATATGTAAAATAAAGTTTTTTATTATTGTTATAGAGAAACATGATCAGATTTTCCCTGGTTCAGAAAAAAAGATCTAAAGTGCTACACCTAACTTTCTTAATTCGATGTATTTAAAGCAGTGAACTACTGTAGGTGTAACATAACATTCAGAAATACAATCGAGAATAGTTTTGTGGTGTTTGTTTAGATGAAACGTTCCTAAAACGTATAACGTAACAAAATTAAAGACGATTAAAATCTGTATTCTTTCCACTTGTACTGTATGTCATTGGAAAGTTTCTGCTTTCTGTAAGGATGGTATCAAAAAGTAATCTTAAGTGGTGAGAAAGCTGTGCTCAATGTATTTAAGGGACTTAAAAGTAAAAGGAAATGCTTCATATTGCTTGACTAATTTTAAAAACTAAGTTATAAATGCAGACGCTCCCTCGGTGCCGCGCCGGGTGTAAATATCAAAATATACATTCATCCCGGGGAGAGGCCGAAGAACGGCTGTAATACACAGTTCAAATTTAAAAGCTCAAATGCTGTACATGAGAGGTTAAGCTCCCCCTGGCGGTTTTACAAGGTGATACCGGATACTTTCCGGCATGACGTCAAATGACGCGATTAACTGCGTGATACCGCGTGATACCGCGACACGCCCACGAAATACCCCACCCTTTTTGAATGGCTGCATCTGTATGTGTATCTCATATCTTTCACACAATTGGAGTTCCTCTCAAATGGAACTTCATTTTGCTTCATGCACACCCTGTATCTTCTCAGCACACGATCAATAGTGGATATGGAAACATTCCTCATATTATGGAATATACCTTTTTCCTCTCTGATGCATGTTTGTATTTCTCTAACCTTGATGCCATTATTTACCATACTGACAATTTCAGCTTTTTGTTCTTCATTGAAGAGGCAATTTCAATTTGATTCTCTGAATTCTGCAAAGGAGAATTTGGACACTCTATGTCTTCCGGACATCAGAAAGTCAAATATTGTACAGCTTTACTGTAAACACCTGTTCTTAATTTGAAATGTCTTCATGATTCCAGCCACACTGTAATGATTTAAATTTGGCTGCACTCGTTGCCCAGCTTCTCACATGCTCACATCTTGAACTAAAGCGCAGTTTCCAGACTCAGACAATGGTGGTTTCAGTGACACATGGTTCTTTTCTTCTGTAATGTTTTTATTGAGAGACTACAGCAGAGAAAGTGAGCAAAGTTATTGGCCTAACAGTACCTCTTAAAGAACAGTTATTACAGCTGGTGATTGGTAGGGACATCACCAGGTGTAGTGTATGTCTCGACACAGCAGGTTTCTCAATGATTGGTAACTGAGGATTTTGGATGATTGACTGTGACCGCTGAGCCAGAATCTCATTTCAGATGATCTCTCTTAGTGTGTTCCCGAATGAGAGGAGCCATGTTCTTAATTGGTGTAACAATATGCCTTGCTTCTACAGGACTGTTCTAACAACCTCATGCAATCTGATATATCTTTCATAAGGAGTTTGCTCATTTATTTATTCCTACTCTTAATAGTTGACTTGTTTGTGATGAGCACACAAAATTATGCCGTGTAAATAACAATGTATAAATATTTGCATAATCATATTTTTGTTTGTGCTGAGCCATAATAAGTTACATTTCAGTTGGAAATATTCAATGAGGGAAGTTCTGACTCAGGAATTGGGACAGGGTTGATAACAATCACAAATCCTATTGAAACTTTTAATAGAGGCTCAAATAGCAATTGAAATCAATTAGGCTATGATTAAGAACACAAACCAGAATACAAATGGGTCCCACAGGACCAGAGTTTCATGTCACCATTGTTTGTTTTACCACTATAGTAGTAGTAGTATTGTCTTGCCTTGTCTTCTGAATTAACTTACTTTAAAGTAAGACTCTCTGCCAGGGATTCTTCTGGGGTTTCTATTGTCTGTGGAAATTGATCACCATTTGACCCATTACAGCTTGATGCCCTGAGTTGGCTTGCACCTCACAGGTCTTTATCGAGAACTGCTTTGCTCTTCTTCTGGAGTGCTGGGCTTTCCTTCTCTTTCTCTTTTAAACTTTCCTTTGATCTTTTAAACCAGTGAGCCATCGTTGGGCTTCTGAAATCTTCTAATGAGGTTATGAAACAATGACTGGGTAGGACATAACACTTTCACACTTAAAACAAGAGCTTGAAGACTTGATCACAACCATGACAGAAAAAACATTATGACCTTTTTTTTATGCTCTTTCACAATTTATTTGTATATTTTTAAAAATTAACCACCCAACAGAGAGAATAAAAAAACAACATTCTCAAAGTTAATGTTTTTTTTATTGCATTGAATGAAAAAAGCTGAAGACAGAAGAGAGAGGGATGTTTAATTCCTGTTTCCTTACTGGTTGTCTTTTTTCATTTCAAATATCAAGGCTCAGACATTGTCACGGTTGTTGAATCATAAAATGCTGGTGCAATCAGAACAATATCCACTTGACTTTACATGATGTTTGCTTAGTATGGGAAAGTATACCATGACAGAGCTATTAAACTGTCTGGTATGATTCCCATATTCCTTGGAGTGCTGTTACCAGTTTTGTACTCTTCACAGGTCTTAGAGATTGGAGCAGTTTGTTTCACAGTGCAATAGCAGGAGCAAAACAGTCTAGTGTGCATTAAAACTAAAGCACAATGGATGCATTCACTAAATAGGGAACTGTTTTAGGTTCAAAAGCAGTATTATATCTGGGGACTCTATGTGTTAATGTCAAATTAATAGAAAAGCTGGTATTGATGACAAAGAGGTGATGTATTTATGAAAAAAACTGGCATAATTGTTGAACTAATGAGAGGTTTGCAACTGAAAGACTCAGGACAAGGGTGTAACAGGGATGAAAGGGTATCCCCAAGGGGTAGCTCTTATTTTTTAGTAGGACTTTAGTACTGACATTTTAAACTGTTTCTAGAGGGGAAATAGCAGTCATTAATAAAGACTTAAATGAGAAATCATTTAATAGGATATTGGACAATTTTGTATCCAATTGCATTTAAATAATCAAACCATAACTATGAACTATTTCAGATCCTGCTAATTATGTGCAAATTGACTGAAAAAAAAGTTTCACATAATAACACAATTAGCCAGCATGCAGTGATTCAGAGCAACTTAAATTTCAAAGTTGATTTCTGATGATTAAGTGAAGATGTGAAGATGATTTCTTCACTCTTTGAAGAAAAAAAAAACACTACAATGCAGTATATCTGTGTCAGGCAGTACAGTGAAAAAAAAATCTGCCTGCAATCAACTTTTAACAGTTTGTTGTTGATGGATTTGTGACAACTAAAATAGTAACTGTTGTGTTCGTTTTAAAACCCAATAATATTTCCTGTAGTAAATATACCAGTGGTAAAAAACAGTTAATATCCTCCCTCGCAGATAGCAGAAAGTTATTGTTTTTCAAATTCACCCAGAAATCCACTATAATCATATTATGAAGACATAAAGCAGTAATGAAAACTAGAACATTCACAAGATCCACTGTTATGTGTGTTATTCATACACTCTCTGACATTAAATATTCAGTCAGACCCATTTTAATTTGATCTCATTATCTACATTTGTTTAGTAGCTTGTCAGCAATAATTTGCAATTTTAAATTATGAAAAGGTTAGCATTACAATCTTTTGCAGAAACTCTTTTCTTTATATAATGTGTAACAATCTATTAATTTATGTATGTCTCCAATAATCCTTCAAATCATATTGAAACATTAACAAAACAAATGTTAATGTATAGCTCATCTTTAAAGACTAAAAATGAACAGAATAGATGATAAATTAAACATAGATTAAATAGCACATTTCCTAACAACTCAAATGCAGAATGTGTGTTACTTTCAAGGACTCAATAAGTATAAAGGAACTGCTGCTTATATAGTTTTCTGTTCTTTCACTGAGAAGGTTAAACTTGAGATTTCTATTGTCTAAATCACAGTGCCTTGGTTTTTCTGAGCCATGTAATTACTAGGGTCTCTCTGACACTTCTGATTTCTCAGGTATTCAGTCAATATATCAAATAAATGAGACCAGGGTGGAAGTTAGATTTGTTCTCAAGTACAAAGATCAGGCTTATATATAGGTTCAAATTTCCAAGAAACATGCTACAATTGATATTTTCACAGAACATCAATATCTGCCGAGAAACAGGCTCACTTGAGAGGGGAAGAATCATCTGGTGCCTAAGGATGATTTTTTTAAATGACCTTGGCTTTTTAGAAAACAAGGAGTTCTTACTGTTATGGTTATAAAATATGAATACCTGCCATCCTAACTAAACAGCTGTATTTTTGTTTTCTTCATGAAAGCACATGATGATAGGCTTGCAGATCTTTATTAATTAGTTGTAGCCATCTGGAAAAAAGTAAATATTTGCTTGTGTGACTGATACACATATAATTCACCTTTAAAATACCTTCAGAATAATAGATTTTGTTCTGGACACCATTGTTCACAAACTTTAAAATCCATTTAAAGCATAGAGAGAGATAAACATTACTCCATCTACTAACAGGAGAACAGAGAAAATTATGTGAATTTGTTTCAAAATTTCAAAAAGATCAAGATCAAACCATTTAACTAATATAAAACACAAGTGAATCCAGGAGAAAAACACAAGGAAGATACATTAGGCTTACTATTTAGAGTTAACTCTTCACAATTAAAAGGTTTGGGGAATTGAATCAAACAAAACCTTAGCTGTGTTTAGGAAGCATGACTGACTGTAATCCTTCAGTAAAAACCTTTTTTTTCAATATCTTTGGACAAGTAAATATCACTATATTCACAGTCTTCAGGTACTGTTGCCAACTATGCCATTAAACAATTTTAAGCTGCTAGGCTGTTGGATGCCCTAGAGCCACCAGTGCACCCATACACCTGCACAAGACAGACAGATTCAAACTTTGCTGTTTTTATTCCAATGTTACTTTCAATTCCATTAAGATAAGAAACCTTACCTCTCAACTTAAAAAAGAAACACAAAGAAAAAGTAAAAAAGGCTATGATGCAAAAGTTCCCATTAAGAGAAGAGTAAAATAAAATGAGGAGCATACTTTACACATACAGTACAGTGCAATGTCTCTGTTAGGTGTCATGTTACAAACCCCTGTAGCGCCCAAACCCCTTACCTCCACTAATTGAGGCTTCTATATCCTCTAGTAAGCCAACAGATCCCCTTTCGATGTGCTCCTGTGATGATGACTTCAGTACTTAATGAGGGGCAGGAAAGTTTAGGTGATCATGGAAAGAAGGCAGAGTTAAACAACTGATGGCTGTTTACAGTAGCTATATACAGATTGTCAGGTGTCGCAATCCATTGTCCTTCCTTTCTTTCTGTTTTGTTTTTCCTCTCTGTCCCTCTGTTCCAGTGTTGGTTCCAGCTTGATCTGCACCCCACTGTTACGATCCCTTCCTCTCGGCAACGGAGGAGGCAGAAGTAGGCGTAGCCCCTATCCATCAGTTCACCTATCAGTTTTCCCATTCACCACCACACCCCCGTCTCATCCTACTTAAACACCTGTCCTTCCCTACCTCGTTGCTCAGTATTGGTTATCCCTTTCGAGCTTCCTGGTTGCCCTACTTCTACTCTGTGTTCGTCTTGGATTTCGGTTTGCGGTTTTTCCCTTTGGACTTCGGCTTTTTGGATCTCGGCTTGGATTGGTACTTTCGCTCTGTTTTGGATCACTGGCTACCTCTGGATTCTCTGATTTCTCTACGGACTATGACTTCGGATCACACTTCGGGTTCGGTACTCGTTCCCTTTCGGATATCTTGCTTCCCCTGGACTCTCGGCTCGTTCCTATGATTACGGTTTGCTTTTCGGATTTCGACTTGGCTTTGTTCGCTCCTGCAAGTGGGTTCACTCACTGGGTCGGTCCCTATTACCGAACCCGTAACAGAATACTGAGCCATTTAACATGGACCCAGCGGAGCAACAGGAGATTCGCTCGGCTTTGGATCAGCACGGACAAGCCTTACTCCAGCTCCAGACTTCTGTCTAACAGATCTCTGCGCACCTGTCTGCAATGCCGCCCATCGGCAATCGAGGAAGCAACGCTGGAGCTGCCGCTTCGGCTCCTTCTCTGCCAGCTGCTACACCTGCCCCTCGACCTCTTCCACTAACTCCACCTGACAGGTTTGACGGCAACCCTTCCAAATGTCGGGGCTTCTTAACACAGTGTGCGCTGGTTTTCAGGCTCCATCCGAAAACTTTTTTTTCTCCTCAGGACAAGATCGCCATAGTTTCACTACTAACCGGCCGCGCTTTGGAATGGGCTACTGCTCTGCTTGATCGCGGGGCTCCTGAAATTCAGGATTATGATCTTTTTTTAGAAAAATTTAAGGGGTTTTTTTGTCGTCCCGTAGTTGGCCAAGACTCTGCATTCCGCCTCTCCTCCATCCACCAAGGCCGCCGGTCTGTACATGATTATGCTATAGATTTTCGAGTAGCGGCAGCAGAGACTCACTGGGACGATGAGGTCCTTATTTTTCTTTTCCATCAAGGACTCAGTGAAGAAATTAAGGACCATCTGGTAAATATGCCGCAATTGGGCAATACCTTGGAGGAAGTTATTTCACGAGTATTGCAATTAGAACTCAGAATTCGTCATAGGAGTGCTGAGAGATCTCGGTCCCCTATACTAGAGGCTCCTCGGCTATCACCTTTCAGATCTGCCGACTCGGAACAACCTATGGAAATAGCCCGCACCCGGTTAACCCCTGAAGAACGAGAGAGGCGCCAACGAGAGGGTCGCTGCCTGTACTGTGGGAAACTTGGACACTTTAAAGCGGCCTGCCCTGCTGCATACTCATCCTTGAGGCGCCGCCCACCTTCTCGGAATCCTTAGGTGAATGAGAATACTCAATTCCCTCAGTTTTCCTCAGGATTTTTTATTTGTTCTACCCTATTCTGGGGTAATGAAAGGAGACCTCTTCTTGCTTTTATAGACTCGGGGGCGGCAGGAAACTTTATAGACGCCTCCGTCGCTCGAGCTTGGAAACTACCCTTGACCCTGGTGTCTACCCCTCTTCGTGTCCAGTCCATTGATGGCTCCCCCGTATCTCCAGGACTTATTAGGTGGCAAACGGAAATTATAAGCCTGCAGATAGGCGCCACCCATGTGGAAGACATCTGGTTTTATCTCCTGGAGACTCCAACACATCCTCTGGTGCTAGGCTTTCCTTGGCTACAGCAGCACGACCCACACATTTCTTGGTCCCGTAAAGAGATTGTAGCTTAGGGACCCAGATGTATTAGAAAATGCTGTCCCCTACCAGTGAAGATTGCACTCATGGCGACGTCCCCTTCAGGGGTTCCTACCATACCCCCTCAATACTCTGATCTACAGGAAGCCTTTAATGAGCAGGAGGCCTTGGCCCTCCCCCCTCATCGACAATACGATTGTGCCATTGACCTTTTGCCTGGTACTATCCCTCCCAAAGGTCGTATTTTTCCACTCTCCAATTCTGAGTCTGAGGCCCTGAAAGTCTATATACAAGATTCTCTGAAGGCTGGGCTTATACGTCCATCCACTTCACCAGCATGTGCCAGTTTTTTTTTTGTGGAAAAGAAGGATGGTGGGCTCCGTCCCTGCATCGACTATCGTGGCCTCAATGAGATCACAATTAAGAATCGGTACCCTTTGCCTCTAATTCCAGCAGCACTTGAGTCTGTGCATGGAGCCAAGATCTTTACAAAACTGGATTTACGAGGGGCCTATAACCTAATCCGCATTCGGGAGGGGGATGAATGGAAGACGGCATTTATGACAACCCATGGACATTACGAATATTTGGTCATGCCCTTTGGTTTGGTTAATGCTCCAGCAGTGTTTCAATCTTTTATTAATGACATCTTTCGTGATCTCCTACAAAGATTTGTCTTGGTTTATCTAGATGACATATTAATTTTTTCTGATTCCTTCCAGGATCATGTTCTCCATGTCAGAGAAGTACTCTACCGGCTCATTAAGAATAAACTATATGTCAAACTAGAGAAGTGTACCTTCCATGCTTCGAGGATTCACTTTTTAGGGTACGTCATCTCGCCGGAGGGGGTGGAAATGGATTCGAGTAAAGTCTCGGCGATTACTGATTGGCCCACTCCCAAGAATCTCAAACACATTCAACGATTTCTCGGCTTTGCTAACTTTTACAGGAAGTTTATTCGAAACTTCAGCTCGGTGGTCACTCCCGTAACCTCTTTGACCCGTAAAGGACCTAAACAAGGCAAATGGACCCCTCAAGCCGAAGAAGCATTTCAGTGTCTGAAACACCTGTTCACTACAGCCCCCATCCTAAAACACCCTGATCCAACTTTGCCTTTTGTGGTTGAAGTGGATGCTTCTGGCCATGGTGTGGGTGCTGTTCTCTCCCAACGTCATGGAGAAAAACAGATTCTTCATCCCTGTGCCTTCTTCTCTAAGAAGTTATCCCCTGCCCAAATGAACTACGATGTCGGTAACCGTGAGCTCTTGGCCATTAAGCTGGCATTGGAGGAATGGAGGCACTGGTTAGAGGGTGCTCATCACCCTTTTTTAATTTACACTGATCATAAAAACGTGGAGTATCTGCAGTAGGCCAAACGTCTTTGTCCTCGCCAGGCTAGGTGGTCCCTTTTTTTTTCCAGATTCAATTTCTTGATCACCTACACTCCAGGTTCCAAGAACATCAAGGCAGACGCCCTTTCACGGATCCACGACCCCCCTGAGGCCGAATTGATTCCAGAACCCATCATCCCGTCTGGTAAGTTCCTGGCAGCGGTAAGATGGGACATTGAGGTAATTGTCCGACGAGCCTTGGTAGGGCAGACGGTACCTCCTCAGTGCCCTCAGGACAAGTTATTTGTCTCTAATTCCGTCAGATAGGCAGTTTTACAATGAGGACATGACTCCCGTTTCGCCGGACACCCTGGATTCCACCGTACCTTGGATTTCATCTCCAGAGATTTCTGGTGGCCAACTATGGCCAAGGATGTCAAGGAATATGTCCAGGCCTGCTCTATCTGCTCCCAAATGAAGTCTTCCCGGATGCAGCGGGCCTTCTTCAACCCTTACCCATCCCGTCTTTGGACCTTCCACCCAGCCATAGACACACGACTATAATGGTGGTGGTTGACCATTTTTCCAAATCTGCTCATTTTATTCCCCTACCATCTTTACCTACAGCTCGAGAACTAGCAGAATTGTTTGTACAACATATCTTCCGACTGCATGGCATCCCTAAGGATATTGTTTCTGATAGGGGTCCTCAGTTTGTCTCCCGGTTTTGGAGGGCCTTCTGTAAGTCACTGGGCCCCTCAGTCTCACTTACCTCAGCTTATCACCCTCAGGCCAACGGTCAGACAGAACGAATGAATCAGGAACTGCTGACCTATTTACGGACTTATATCTCCTCTACCCATGATAATTGGGTGTCCTTGCTCCCATGGGCAGAGTATGCACACAATTCTTTGTATACCACATTTACTGGCATGTCTCCCTTTAAGTGTGCTTTAGGTTATCAGCCTCCTCTTATCCCTGACTCCCATCCCAACACAGAGGTACCTTCGGTTCAGGACTACATCTCTAACCTGAAGACCTTCTGGAGGAAGGCCAAAGCCACTCTTCTTCGCGCCTCAGCTCAGCAGAAGAAGGTGACTGAGGTCCCTATTACCGAACCTGTAACACCCACCTCATCTAGTGTGTCACCTTTTACTATGATGTGAGTCAATTCAAATATTAATCAGTGATGCTGATTGCTGTCTGTTGTACTGTTGAAGATGGACACAAAAGTGAAAACAAAAACACTGTCCATTATATGCATAACTAAACATAACCCTAACCTAACCTTAAGACACTGCCTCACACCAATCTCTGTGACATATAAACATTTTTAAAGTTAATATTTTTAATCAGATCGTAAATGTACAAAACAATTACACACCCTTGTTGCAATTGCAGGTTTCTGTGATGTAAAGCCAGAAATCAAGATAAATCATGTCAGACATTTTTCTGTCTTTAATGTGACCTTGCAACCAACAAAATTCAAGAGAAAAACAAATAGATAATGATTAGGAAAAATAATTCAAATTAAAAAACCTAGAGATGCAGCTATTCAAAATGAGGTATGCTGCGGTACAACGCGGTGGGCGAGTCACAATGAATCGCGTCCTACCGCGCTGTACCAGATGCAAATTAGATTATGTTAATAGTGTCCAGAATCACCTTGTAAAAGCCCCAGGTGGAGCTAATAAAGTTTAACCTCTCATGACAGCATTTGAGCTGTCACCAGAAAACACTTGGTTTCAAATCCGGATCACTGCTGAGGGACAATCTTTATTCAATTAAGAATTTAAGTTGTATACTTTTTAGACTTTTAAATTTAAACTGTGTATTACAGCATTTTAATCATTATACTTTAAAAAGTTGGTATATTTTATGAAAGAAAGATTTCTCAGTTGGACAAAAGTACACAACCTACTACCTTTATCCTAAATATTTTAATTATAAAGAAATATTTTATGCATCAAAGTCTTAACCGAAGATGTTGCTAATAGTATTAATTATGAATGACCTTGGACAAGCTGTAAACTCAAAGTATTACCATGGTCCACATTCTTTGTAACTGTCTTTATAAACAAAAATACTTTACTTTTTCATTGACAAAAAGTAACACCACAGCATTTCTTTGATCCGATCATGCATCCGTTTCAAATCATACAAAGTATACCCTTCACATGCTCATAAAAGATATTAATTTAGGAACATAAACATATTACTGTATGTAAACTGTACTGTATGTAGCGGCAATGTTTATTAAAATACAGGAATTAAGTTTTCTGCTCCCTTGCCAGTGAGGCCCCATCTCTCTCTTCATCTCTGTGGTGCAGCCACAGAGAAGCTATTCATGCAGGCTGATTTAAAGATGTTTTCTTTTGATAAGGGACAGCTCCCAAATGGGGATGCACTTAGCTAAGCCTGGCTATCATGATCAATGGTCATCCATTGACGCCTATCTGTCTAGGCAGTGCCAGATGGATATCTGGACTGCATTCCTAAGTGTCAGGGGTAAGTGACTCATATCTCACCTTGATCAACCAATCAGGGATTGGTAGGGCCGAGTAACCCACGTGGGTCTTTGATGCCCAGGAAACTTTCAGCCAATGAACGGGCTAAAGTTCCTCCGGGTAAAAACAGGCAACACAAAGTGCCTATAGGAGAGGACTTTTCTAAGGAGAATCTCTAAGGAGAATTCCAGGGGTGCCAGACAATTCCAGGGCAGGACAGCCCAGAAGCAGAAAGGCTCCCAAGGGCAGGACATTCTCGCAGCGCGCCTCCTGACCATCCTGAGACAGCCCGGACAACCACGGAATGGCCAGTGGGTCCGAGTGCCAGAACTTTGCTTTGTTCTTAGAGTTGAGAGCGGAGGTTGCCATGAGTAACCAAAAGATCCACCCGAGGTTAGCATCAGCAGCAAGCCTCGTGAACAGATCGGAACTGTGGACAGCTGAATCACTATTCAGAACTAGCGCTTCATCAGGAACGAACCGGTCCTCTTCCTGACCTGCTGGGACCCACAGTTATCTTTTCTCCTGTGCACAAACTCTTGCTAGTTTCAGCCAACACTAACTAGCCAGTCAGTGAGCATCAGCAGCGCACCGTCACAAGCCGCACAGCACAGCCTGGCACGCAGCCAGAGAGTGCGGATTGGACAGCAACAAGCCTGCAACTGCTTCTTTGTGCCTGCAGGAGATCTGAATCCCCAGAGATTGGATGACTATTCAACTTCACTGCATTACAGCTCGAGAATTCAATTGTTATCCAACCAGTTGATATCAATTTAATTCCGAAGAGTTATGTACTTGTTTTGAGTATCTAATTTAGAAGTTGTAACCAAGTTCAATTACGAAACGGTCTAAATGAATGATATACTGAACGTATGTCCTCTTGATATGTGTAACTCTTCGTAACTGAATGAATATATATATTTTGTATTCTGATAACCCTCACGATAAGATCTGTTAGGTTTACATGCATATTCTATTTATTAATAAATGTATCTTCATGTATTAGTACCTGTGTGTGTGTGTTGTTTGAGTTATATCGCATGGTTGGATTCTAAAGCCATTAAAATAATCATTTTGTGATTTACGGCTACAATTAATTATTGTCCCCTTAAATGCCCAAACCCTACAGAACTGGTGCCTCGTGAGAGCACACTACATGTATATGGCTGGTCTTGGTAGTTTAAAGAAAAAATACACACCAGTATTCAATTTCTCCCTAAACATTTTAAGCATGAAAGTTTTATGAAACGGTACCCAAATATGCGATTGCTGTATAGAGTCTTACATGTGGTTATTTTGGAAACATTTTTATGTGTTCCTTCTCACCATATTACTGTACGTTTATATACTTCGTGAAAATTGATAGTTTTAACCTTTTCTGCGAATACGCTCATTATCGGAATAAACAAACGCATACTTTTAGAATTGGATTAATAGGGAATATAATATGGATTCACGTGTCTAAATAAATTAATAACGATATAACTATATTCGTGGTGCCTTGGTGGTGTGATAGGTTTAGTGACTGAGTTATAA
Organism: Lepisosteus oculatus; assembly: GCF_040954835.1. Taxonomy (NCBI): domain Eukaryota; kingdom Metazoa; phylum Chordata; class Actinopteri; order Semionotiformes; family Lepisosteidae; genus Lepisosteus; species Lepisosteus oculatus. The sequence goes on from NC_090708.1 coordinate 33,372,879, forward strand.
CCCTGTAGTTGAGTGTTCAAACCCAGCTGTTGCCATCAGTTTTCTTTTAACAAAAACATTTCTTTGAAAAACTAAAATAACAAATATTATTGCCGTTATATTGACATTTTTTATATTTCTAAATATCACAACATGTTCGTACTGTATGTACACAGCGGTACCGCAGGGTGTAGGGGGCAAATCCACATGAGCCCAAAAACCCTACATTAATGTTGTGCGTTCGCCTGGCACTGCATGGTTTTCATCTCTCTCTCTCTCTGTCTGCGGGAGTGTTGGCTGTGCTGAATTAAACCGGTTTTACAGGTATTTTCAAAGTAGAATAGGGCGAGTCTTCCAATCAAAGAAACTCCAACTTCCCCCATGGACATATGTTTTCTTAGAAAATCAGATTCACAACGCGAAGCTGTGTCAGTCGAACCAAATAATCGGTTTGAACATAATGGGAGATGTTTTTAATAAGATTCTGAGTAAAGAATATTGGAATTTTCAAACAAAGCTTTATTCCGGTTCTTACAGTCTGGGTAATTAGAGGTTGCGCTGTTATGCTTCCTATGGTGATATACGGGTTTGACTGAAAGTCAGTCAGACAGGACTGGAATTTCAAAATTGGAACTGCAACGCATTATTTTTGGTGCAAACCAACATACAGTAGGGTGCTATCTGGTTAGCACAATGCCTACTGTTAAGCTTGGTGGTGGCTACATTATACTGTGCGACTGCACAACAGCTTATGGGAAAAATAGTATGGTACAAAGTATAGGATAACTTTAGAAGAAAACCTGGTTTACTCAAATTTCAGCAGAAGTATGACTCAAATGTACAAAGATAAAGTTACAGGAGTAACTTGTAGTGGCTCAAGAAGAAAGTGAATGGTTTTTAATTTAAATAAATCTAAGACTAGATCTAAGAAAATTTCAGTTTATCAATGATCCCCAACCAATTTAAAAAAGCTTGAGCTTGGGGTAAACATACTGTATTAACTTTTCATACCAGCATGATTCTAAAACGTTTCACCAGAAAGACTTGCAGCTGTAAAGTCCTTCAATACCTTTCCACTCAACACTCAGGGAATAAATACTAAATACAGCATATTTTAGTGTTTGATATTTCTTTGCATTTTTTTGCCCACATTTAATTTATTTCATCCATATGATTTTTCACTTTGAGCTTTCAAGTTTTGAATAAAAGTATTTTCTTTAAAATATATGTATACATCTTTGTTATATCCTATATAATGTACATGACATCATGACAACCTGTGACAGTAATTAATACATGCAATTTTCAAGACTCATAAAAACTGCCCTCATACAGTATAATTTGTCATGCCCAATATTTACCTCATCTTTCTACTAAAGCTTTTTATAAACAATTATAATATATGATAACAAAAATATAAAATAAATATAAAATATAATACTAATCCTAAAGGAAGAAATGGGGACTCTTTTGATAAGCAATCTGCTTTATGGGAAAAAAAAACCTTCTATTGTTCAGTGTTATCCTCCTTGACTTCCAACCAAAATAATCCTGTATCTTCAAATAAAATAGGGCATTATTCAGTTTTCCTCACACAATCACTGACAGGCCTGACTATAAATTTATACCGACATTGCTGTACACCCATCTGCCAGTCTTTCAATAGCCATATCACAGACCAAAAAAGATCCTATGAAATTATACAAAATAATTCAGAACACCAACTGTATTTATATGAATTAATATTGCATGTCAGTTCCTTTACAGCTCTAGTCCCATCTAGTTTTGTACTGCTGTTTATTTCACAACTAATCACTCTCAATATAATTCTCAAATAAATTCACTCTCAATATACGTAGGATCCATCAGATGAGGGTCCAAAGGCTTTTCATTCTTTGAACTGGAAAGATCAATTCTGCAAAGTGTCTATCTCTGCACAACAGATTATAAAGTAGTATACATATTTTCATTTTGGTTTCAAAGCCAATAAATGGATTATGAAGTAGCATATCCACAATATTTAACTGCCCTGCCAATTCTGTGACTTAACGCCAAAGTATCATCCTAAATCCTCTTAGCTATGAAAGCAGAGAGCAGTATGCCTTGCAGTGAGAAAGTATTGAGGAAGCAAAATCCTTATGAACAGATGTTTCAAGTGCTAATTGGCTATGAAACATGGACTTACTCTGGATTAGAAGCTCAAAAATACATGATGTTTGTAGCAAGAATGATATATTTAAAGACATTTGTAGGAAGGAAACACTTTCAAAAGGAATTTTTATTTTCTTATTTTAGTAAGGCAAGCCTCACCCTCTTCATCTGAAACTTTAAATTAGTGTCTGGTAAAGGGCAATAAATTCCTTTTCCAAAAAAATTAAATGGAAACTAAAATATAATAGCCCAGTTGTTACATTTGGCCATTTCAGACTATTTAAATGGTAGTTTACTGTTACATAGAGCTAAAATGTAAATATGTTTGTATATGTATATACTGTATAGTAAGAGTCAAAATAAACTTGTTAATGCATACAGATTTTGGATATTGATTCAATCTATCTATTGTCATTTTGATTAATTCATCATTAATGTTTGAAAATGATAAACAAGTGACTATGTTGTACAAGCATTAAATCATCTCATTAGTGTCAATGATGGTGAAAAATCAAGAAAGAAAAACACAGATAGAAACTAATACTGTATGTCCACTTTATTAAGAAAACAAAGCAAAGACCAGTTAAGGTAAGGTCCAAATGTCATGATCTGGGCAGAAGTGCCCAGTTTTGTCTACAGTTCTCCACTTGTTGTAAATGGTGGAAATTAGACTGCACAGCTCTACATTGATCAAGTCCCGGGACCTCCCTTGCTGACTCTCCTATGCGCTCATCACTACATGCCAATAATCCAGTAGGACAGTACATGGGCTCATCACTGCATGCCAATAAACTAGTAGGACAGTACATGTCCTCAATTTGCTCATGTAACAATGGTTTTCTTTCAAGATTAGAATGTGACAGTTCTTCCCTGAATACCCTACATGTCAGACTTGAGATGCAAGAAATTGTATAGGGCTAATAAAGCAACATTAATTAATTAATTTTTGAATTAATTGTGACAACATATGACATATGGGACAATATATCATAATATAATATCTGTAACCTGGTACAAAATATGTGTCACAGATATATAACTTGTGTTTTATCTAATGGTGGTCACAAACTACTGTCCTGTGACTTTCAGGGACAGACTCACTGCGAATGACAGACTTCTGTGTCTAAACCTCTAATACAATATCTAATAAGGTAAGGTCCAAATGTCATGATCTGGGCAGAAGTGCCCAGTTTTGTCTACAGTTCTCCACTTGTTGTAAATGGTGGAAATTAGACTGCACAGCTCTACATTGATCAAGTCCCGGGACCTCCCTTGCTGACTCTCCTATGCGCTCATCACTACATGCCAATAATCCAGTAGGACAGTACATGGGCTCATCACTGCATGCCAATAAACTAGTAGGACAGTACATGTCCTCAATTTGCTCATGTAACAATGGTTTTCTTTCAAGATTAGAATGTGACAGTTCTTCCCTGAATACCCTACATGTCAGACTTGAGATGCAAGAAATTGTATAGGGCTAATAAAGCAACATTAATTAATTAATTTTTGAATTAATTGTGACAACATATGACATATGGGACAATATATCATAATATAATATCTGTAACCTGGTACAAAATATGTGTCACAGATATATAACTTGTGTTTTATCTAATGGTGGTCACAAACTACTGTCCTGTGACTTTCAGGGACAGACTCACTGCGAATGACAGACTTCTGTGTCTAAACCTCTAATACAATATCTAATAAAACAATGTCTAATACAATATGTGTATTGTGCACGTGCTATAAAATTCTCAGAGACTGCGAATTTGTAGGAGGTAAAGATACAGTATGTTTCTTTTAATGCTCAGTGTATAAACATATGCAGTGGCCTCATTAATTATTGGCACCCTTGATAAAGATTAATAAAAAAGCTGTGTAATATAAACAATACAAATAGTAAGCTATTTTGTTTACCAAATTATGGTAAAACTACAATCTTTTATTCTAATACAATTATTTCAAAACAAATGTTATTTCAAAAATGTTCTCAAAAACATAGGTGTCAAAACCATTGAATCCCCAATGTTTTTAAGAAAATAATCAAATAAAATGAAATCTGCAATTATTTATTTTGTATATACAACTCAGTCCTAAGGAATGTTTTTGGACATCCTGTTACAGAAGGGTATAAAAAAAGAGGTAACATTTATTAGAAAACCTTTTGTCGTCCATCATCATGAAGAAAGAGAACTCTAAATCCAAGAGATAAATGGTTGTTGATCTTCATAAATCAATGGATACAAAAATTACAAAAAATTTAAATGTAATACTTAACACTACTAAGGACTACATAACACATCTGCACTCCAACCTTGTGTCCTGCACTTCAGCTACCTAGCTTCTGCTTCACCCTGCCAGCCTTCCTTCCTGTACTGCCCTGGGACTCTGCACTGGAACTGTGGGTGCATTGTTTGGCCTAGTCTAAGGTTCACCTCTCCAGTCCACTGACAGGGTGTGCAAACTTCCATGAAGGGAACAAACGTCAATCAGTTGGTATCTAGTGTGGACCTGTTGGACCTCCCCGAGGTCCTTAGCCCTGTCCTGACTGGCCCTGAGAGTAGATCAACAAGACCAACTCTGTTCCTATCATCCCTTCTGGTATTTGACTCAGTGAAGTCCATTCTGGAGCACAACGACCACTACCCCCTGACTGTGAAATTGTTGAGCCCACTTAATATATACATATAAATTACAATTACAATTACAATATTACAAGATTATAGTTATTTTCAATATGTTGTCATTAAATAAAAGATAAAATATAAAATCCCTAAAAAATTATCAGTGATCACCCAACACTGAACTAACTCAATAGACATAAAGATTATTGTGTGGCGATTGTTCAGTTCTTTACAGGGCACTCAACAATTCTTCAGAATGTTGCATGATGTATTCATGACATTTTTTATCATATGAGCACTGCTTCTTCTCTCAGGTTTGCTCTCTCCACTGCAATGTTTTATATCACCAACACCTAAAGCACTAGAAAAATGTTACAACACAGCGAGCAGATGGAGAAAGTTGTATCTTGCTGACAAGCTGAAGAATCTAAAAGCTTGATCCCATCAATGGGTCAGAGAGTGACGAGAGGTGATGGAGATAGCCCAAGTACCTGTTAATTAGATACAGGTGGCTGGAACAATCGGCTTGAGTGAGTCCTCACAGTCCTGGGAGGTGTTCAACTCCTTGTTAGAATGTGTCAGGTTTCCATGGAGACAGAGGGGATGTATTTATTTCCTTTCCCATGCCCCCTAATTGATAATATTATTGAGAGGTTTACGCTCTGTCCCTGTGACATGAGATCACATAGTGGGCAGAACTATTTTGTTTTCTCTGTCAGTAAGACATTGGTTATCGGTTGTGATGGTAGCATTAGGTTTCTGGGAATTTATATATTTTGGGAAAAAATGTTTCATTTCTGAATTTATTTGCAGTATAGCAGAAATATATATAACTCTCTCCATTTCTTCCGCTGTTAGTGGAAGCATAGCCTTTCCACTCTTGTTCTTTAGATCTGTCTGCGTTGTCCAGCATCTATTGGCAGTCTGTTCTCTGAGCCTGCACAGTAGTGTTTTGCTTAGTGCTGAGGATACAGTTCAGAAAGAGAATCTATGTGGGAATGAAGAGCAGAAAAAAAAATTGTTTTGAGTACATTGATTTAATTTACATGTAGAATTTATCTTGTAAACTAAACGTTTACCAAAATAGACATTAATACCAAAATGAATTAAATGTTTTTTTTTAAATTAATACAAAATCATTTACTTCTATATTCGACATATTTTATATATTTGTGTGTTATAGGTGTTACCATGTTCAAATTCGTGATTGGTAAGAAGCCAATTTGTCTTTTACCAAGGATACTGTGTTCAATAAGGAGGGGCTGTATTTGGCTTTTTGATAATACTGCAAAACTCCCTTCCCATGTTACTGCACACAGAGATGACCCAATTGTAATTGAAGACAAATCTGTCTCCACTTTCACAGATAGCAGAAATCAGTCCTTCATTCCAGACATCAGAGGAATGTTTGACTTTTATGATTAGATTGAAGGGTTTGAGCAGAGCATGGTACACGTCTGTGCTTCTACAGTATGTTTCAGCAAATCATTGTAGACTGTCATTGCCACAGGGATTGTTGTGGTCTGAGGGCCTGGTGTTTGTCTAATAACTTATTAAAGTCACTATGTCTAATATTTTTTATATTTAAAATCTTAAATAAAATAATTCTCTAATGAGAACTTCTAATTAATCATACTTATACTATGTTGACATTTTTATTAATTTTATATATCAGATGTTGTTAAATATTCACTTTACATTTACAATCTTTTAAACCCATAGCGGTACTGGGGACATATCAGATGTTAAATTAAGGAAGGGATAAAATGATTTCAACCCCAACCTGCAGCCCCCAGACAGACTGAGAAAGGTGTTATATCCAGTCAAAAGGGTACTGTATAGCAGAGTTCAGCGCATCTGCAAGTTAATAAGAAGCTATGAACTGCAGCAGTCACATGTCCTGCTCCTGTATTGATGTTAGTGGTTTTATAATAAATCAAATTCCAACAAGATTTACTACAGTTGTCTTCTTTTTCTGTCTCAGCTAAATGAGACAGAAAGTCAAATCAGTCAGGATCTCAGAGTTTAATAAGTCAGCACATGGGTCTAAATCAGTTTGCATTGCAAAGACCGTCAAAGAAACAGACGTTAAGTTTAGATCAAATGTCAAAGTAGATGCTGGAACTGTTCATTTTTTAGAATGTTCCTGAGAGGAGGGTCAAACAGAACATATACCATTCTTATGTGCTAGCACATATCTGCTAACACAACAGCTTGTAAAAGCAAGGTAACTTTCATTGCTCAATAAAATAGGTAACAATATGATTAGGTAGACAGTTTTTAGTTTTTCAAGCAAATTTAGCTTTTTAAGTTCATCCAAATCAGGTAGTTTGCAAGCAGAACAACTTCTCAAAAAGTATACAATTTTCTAGTATAAACTCAACAAAGTTTTGTTTTTTTTTTAGAATTTTGAAACCTTAGATGGTACAGATGCAGCCATTCAAAATGCGTGGGCGATACCACATTATTTTCCGGTACGCTGTACGCAGTCTACCGCAAGCTACCGGTAAATACCGCGAGTTACCGTAAATTCTCCTATAATACGACAAGCAAAATAATAGTATCCGGAATTTCCGCAAGGTGGAGCTAATAAACTCAACCTCTCATGTTTGAGCTGTGGCCATCAAAGTCTTTAACGAAGCTATTACTAATAGTATTAATAATGAATGACCTTGGACAAGCTGTAAGTGTAAACTCAAAGTATTGCCCTGGTCAACATTCTTTTATAAATTGACCGTCTTTGTAAAAGTAATACCACAGCATATCGCAATCACGCATTTGTTTCTAATCATGCAAAGTACAGTAATTTTTGAGAATCGATTCACCATGCCTTTCACATGCTCATAAAAGAGATTGATTTTGGAACATAAACATATTACCGTATGAAAACTGTACTGTATACAGTATGTATATTTAATGTCTTAACTGTGCCCGTTTAAGTATTGAATATTCATATCTAATTTTACCACTGAAGGGAAATCTTAGTAGCTGAGCATAAAAAGAATAGGAGCATACTGCAACGCGTGTGAAGGCCATAAACAATATTAATTTTGGAACATAAACATACAGTATATGGCTGGTCTCGGTACTTTAAAGAAAACATACACGAAACATGGTTTCATTATGACCAGAATCGGTCTTGAGATATTTATAACTTGATTTACAGTATTTGAGAGGTATGTCTTAACACCAATACTACAGTGCTTAAGTACTGCTCACGTATATGTTTCTAGGTTTATATTATGCATTTCATACGGTCAAATTACTTTTGAGCAACTAATAAGAAGCGCGAAACGGTATGCGTTTTAGTTTCATTTTGTGCTGGGACCCGTGGATTGATTAGAGATATCAAGTACATACAAGTCATTTTTTAAATGTTGTAGTTCGTCTTGAAAAAATGTTACGAGTACATCATCTATCAACAATTACACAGGTTCTGTTTCCATATTGTGGATTTTGGTTACGTAATTCACGTAGATTTCACGTTGTGAATATATGATTTGGGCAAATGGAGCCGCAATGAAGTACATTATTGGTTGTTGTTTTTTTTTGCAGTTTTATCTAGAACAAGCGATGCTTAAACCTTTGTCTGATTCTTGTGAAACTATCCACACGACAGTTACAGTACCTAGGAGTTGACTTCAGTGATGTCACTGATGGGATGTTTCTAAAAATCCATCCTCTGTAAAACGTCTTCTCTAGTTGTCCTGCATATGTTTTCGCTAATGAAGCTGTGTGTTCTGAGCCTGGATCTCTACATTTCTGTATGAACCACCTTAGAGGGCTAAAGACAGCTTGTGTTTAAATTGAGTGTAAGGCAATTTATGCTTCAAAAGTCATGGTCAGCATTTATTTTTGTACTGTGCTGTAAATTTGTTCTGTGCCAAGTCACATTATTTTATAGCGTTTTTATAGCGTTATCAAATCCGGTGGCGCTGTGTGTTACTGTAGTTTCCTGACTCCCATGTCGCATGGTCTGTGATTGAAACCTGTAGAACCGGTTTAATTCGTCACAGCCAGCACTCTTCAGGTGTGAGGGTCTTCTGCTCAGAATGAAACGCTAAAATGTTTGTGTATATTCTAATGGTAGTGGGGGCAGGGTGTGTGGGAACAGGTATGGTTGAAATTGCATTGGAGATCTATGTTCTTCACACCTGAAACATTTTCTCTGAAAGCATTTTCTTCGCAGTTTAACCGATCTTGTTACAGCATGTTACAGTTTACTATTATTTACCATATTAATTTTAAGTGCTTAATGTAAAATCTTGTAAAAATATATTTTCATTGTTCAAATATACATTAAGTCTGACTATCATATAATAAGTTAAATACAAACTAAAGAAAAAATAGGGTTAAATATAATTCAAAATATTTTGCTAACAATGTTAACTGTTAAACTGCTAAAATGTATTAACTAAGGAGTAGGATGGCACAGTTGTTAGTATGTTTTTTGTTTTGTTTCTTTTTCATAAATGCACCAGTAGTACCTGATGTCTCAGTGGCTTTCAAAATTAAATTATGCATGCAAACCTGTGACTAGAAAGATAACTAAGATATCCATCCATTTATAATGGCGGCAAAGTGGTTAGCATTGCTATCTTGCAGCACTGGGGTCCTAGGTTCAATTCCTGCCATCCTGTGTGTGTAGGGTTTACATGTTCTCTCTGGGTTACATGGTTTTTCTCCATATGTGTGATATGACTCCCTCTCGCACTCCAAAACATACTGGTAAGTTAATTGGTTTATGGGAAAACTGGCCCTGGTGTGTGTGTGTTTGTGTCTGTCTGTCCTGTGATGGACTGGCGCTATGTCCAGGGTGTATTCTGCCTTGTGTCCGTTGCTTACTAGGCTCCAAATCCTCTGTACTGGATAAAGAGATTGGAAATGGATGGAAGTAAAGGCACTGTGTGGATGGAACTGTACACAGTGTTAGAAACCCACTATGAAATGGCAGCATCTCACTGAGAATCAAATATTTTACAGTGCTGGCTTAAGGAAACAGCCTTTCCACCTCTCTTGCACATCAGTATCCATACCTAGTTATTTAAACAAATTGCCTCTAATTATAAACATCTTAATATGCTGGCTCTGTGGATCCGCATCAGCTATGTTTGCCCATTCCTTCAATTCATGTGCATCCAACACACAGTTCAATGCCAGCAACTACACATAATATAAAATACAATCCTTATTTCAGTATCTATGTAAACATATAGTCTGTTAACTTCATCATCTTCATCAAAAGTATGCCTAACCCCATTAGGAAGTGTTCTTGTTATAAGTGTATTCCTCAGCTTTCCCCAAATTATCTTCTTCTTACCAACATCTCTAGTCTTTTATCCTGCAATAACTCAGCCAACACTTAAATCTCCAAAAGCTGCTTGTGTTAATTTCTTCAAATCACAAATATCATGTGTAAATACTGGCCATGTAATACTCTGCATTGTGGAATAATAGTTTATTTTAAAGGGAACTAGATAAACTAAGAACTAGAGAAATCAAGTAAGGCTTTTTTTTCTAGAATTAATAAATGCACATCCTGTTCACTGGGGAAATTAAATCCACACTGAGCAATCGTCAATATGTTCAGAAAATGACAGCAAGAATCCTATCAGGGATGCATTACACTTGTTTTCAAGTCCTTGCACTGGTTACCTATCAGATTTCGAGTCAACTTCAAAATCCTTATCCTCCTTATATACTGTCCTACAACTGTTATTATTGATCACCGAATTATTGTACTTGACATGACTTCATTCAGCCTTTCCTGAACGTCTATGACAGGCAGAGAGAGTGTTGTTTCTGGTGCGATCTTTTGCAGCTGACATTTCACTGTTTTAAACGAACAAGAAATTAGATTGCTCATAAATCACTTATTCTATATAAACACAGCGTAATTGCCCTCCGAAAATCCTCTTTTTCTTGTTCGTTTTAGAGACCTTGATCGAAACTGATTTTAGATGTCAGAAAGGATTTATTTTCTCTGTATTTCCTACATTGCTTTGTTGAGATTTTAACTTTATATCTAACTTTATATCTAGGCTCAGATTTCAACTATAAATCTTACAGTAATTAATAGCTGTAAATACTGATGTTTTGCACCCTCTTACCACAAAAATCTATGTTTTGTAGTTGGGATTAACTTTATTTCAAACGCGTAGCTACTCCGATTCGGACACCAAACAGTTAAAGATAGCGGGAAATCAGAGACCCAGAGAGGGGGGGGGGGGCATCTTCTTGCCTCCATAGCTAAAATGCCAAATAGGAGTGGCTTAAGCGACATACACAGTCGTGTAACTGACAGTTTGAGGTAGCCTATCGTGTAAATTTCGCTTTGTTGCTGATAGGTTAAGCTTTCGAAACTCTGCCCCAAAGTCATGTGACTGATTTTTTACCCTGTTTCTTGGGTTAAACACAATGATCACAAGCACCACCATGGTAACTGGCATGTGTAGTTTTTAATTTCGTTTGAATTATAACTGTACGTACTGTCTTCGTATTTGGCCAGGGCTTTAAAGAGAAGGCGCGCCCAAACATTTTGGTGGCTTCGTCTCCACTTTAAAGGTACCCCCGTGCTGGAAGAATTTGACCTCGGAACGTTTGCCCAGCGTAGTTATAGTGGACATAAAAACAAGAGTTCGCTGGCATTATATCCTAGAAGACACAGACCGGCGCCAGACCAGTAAAATGCCTGATGAACTAGGGATTGGACAGTTTCCAAGTGCTTGTACAATCGATAGAAATGTTCAAATAAATGTGCAAAAGAAATAAACAAAATAATCATTTATTTCTTTATCATATTGGCTAGCTAATGTCCTCTCTTTGCTAGTTAGTGGCTGTGTTTCTGCGTTGGGTAGCAACGGGTGACTGTTCTCAGGCAGAAGATGTAAACAGCTTAATTTTCGTGTTAAATAATTTTTAAAAAATAAAATTCATTCTATACAGCAATCACATATTTGGGTACCATTTCATAAAACTTTCATGCTTAAAATGTTTAGGGAGAAATGGAAGACTGGTGTGTATTTTTTCTTTAAACTATCAAGACTAGCCATACACAGTACAGTTTATGTACATACAGTAATGTTTATGTTCCTAAATTAATATCGTTTATGACCTTCAGATGCGTTATGCTCCTCTTCTTTTTATGCTCAGCTACTAAAATGTCCCTTTTTAGTATTTCCATATAAATTCCATATAAATATTCAAAACTAAGCGGATTAAAATGAGCACAGTAAAGACATTAAATGATTAAATCTTTTCACTACCAACCAGTGCCCCTGTCGGTCATTTTAGCCAGCCAATCACTTACCGTGGTGCCCTCCGGTGCCCTTCAAGTAGGTTACTGTACCGTGGGTTTTTACCGCTCATTTTGAATGGCTGCATCTGTATGTCTCAGATACTAATTCATAATATATTCAAAACAAAACACCCACTGGATAGACTGTGATCTCACATGCAGGTGTGAAGTACAGTAGGGTTAATCACTTCTGTTTTAACATTGTTATAAAATGTATAAAATTGGTTGTAACTAATACAATGGAGAACATAATTGCAGTTCTATTATTTATTGCATAATATTGCTATTTAAACATATGTTGCACCAGTGATGTGGCTATTGAGGTTACTCACAGTATCAATCTTAATGTTTTCACATTGAAATAAATATGCTTGTGTTGTGTTGATGTTAGTGGTTTTATAATAAATCGAATATGTAGTTTTATTTATTTGTGGAATAGTTTGTCTTACATATTTTTAAGTCACACTGTTAGATTAGACACTTTTTTCTCCCAATCAGAACTTTTTAAGTTATTGAAGTGCTTTCTCACAACCCACAATAGGGGTGTAATGCAACAGTGTGTTTTAAAATGCCAAGCATTGTAAATCGAATACCTGACACATGCGAATCATGTTAAATCATATCCACAGATATTCAGAAACAGCAGCGTACACATCAGTGAACTGCAGTGTGATACTGTATGGTTAAAAAGCCACAACAGTATAACGTGCGAAATATATTTTTATAATCAAAATCTAAAGCAAAATTGTTTCCTAATTACTTGTTGCTGAAATGACCAAATTACAAAATATAAATTATTTTAATATGCATGTAAACCTGAAAAAAAAACCATTGGGTTCACGACATGCTATATTAACAAACAATTTGTATATATCTGGCTGAGTAATTCAGTATAGTGAAATACCCTCTACTTTCATTCTTTGTATTAACTTAATATTTAACATACTATAATAGACAGCATCAAATCAATAAAAGTCAAAACAATGAACAAATTACATTCTATAATTGGAAAAAGATTGTCCCTGAAGGGCTGAGCACAGAACAGGATCCAAAGCTGGGCATTTTGCATGATAGCTCAGTATACTTGCACATGCCAAGTTAAACATTCACTGCGCCACCTGGCAATTTTACAAAGTAGTGCAGTCTGGCATCAGATTATTTAACAAAAAAAAACTAATTCAAACACATTATGTCCAGCGCATTATCCAGCATGCATTCTGAAGGGCTGGACCTGTAGGTTATAACAGGATATCTTTGGACTGGCAGAATGGCTTAGCATCTTGCACTCCCACTGTACTAAATTGTAATAAACTCAGTACTTTCCAAATTCTGAGAAACTCTGCCCCTAAATATTTCATATGCTAATAAAAGTTTCTTTGTTCTGAATATTTAAACTTTGCAATTTATCCTCTAAAATTAGAATAAACTAGTATTTTGAATTTAACGATACTGTTGTATAGAGGTTCTTGCAATTAATTATTTTGGTTGTTTAACTACTGATGCCTAAGCTCATGAGCCTTGTGCAGATGAAGCTTAAGGGGGTTTCTGTATCTTTCACACTTTCAAGTGGTCACTGGCCTGGTGAGAGACAGAGCATGTGGCTGATATGCTGTTGGAGCTCTCTCTGGCTCTAATATTGGTCTGACAGATTGTTGTACAGGGCAGTTCTGGGCCTGGTTCAGCTGTGCTGAGCTGGTATGGGTAAAACGGGTACAACTATGTTTATTTGTGTGCTGTGCTTCAATTGTAGATACTGGCTGTCCTTAACCAGGTTGCTGGGTTAGAATGGGAGGATCTCTGGCCAGTGTAGTGTCCATCAGGATTTTCCTAAAGGTCCCAATTACCTTTTTCCTATGTACGTGGCCATGAAGATACTGTATCCGTAGGGTATGCTGTTGACCGGTAGATATTGGGGAGCAGAACATACCTCTGAGAATCCTCAGAGTTGCTTTTTTGGATTGTGTGGGGTTGCATGTCGTTCCATGGCATCAGTCTAACCCTTTTTTGACGCTATTCTAGTAGACTGGACCACTTTCTGATGTAATCTCAGGTCATTGGTTACATTGTGTATTATGATGTAGCCTGTTGTTACCAGGGCTAAGTTAGACAGCAGAATTTTCTCTATTGAGCACAAGACCTTTAATTCTCATAAGAGTCTATGTTTATTGACAAACTAACAATCTGAAACAAGGAGAAGGACCACTTTTGTGTTGTTATCCTGACTGCCTGAGATACACTGTGTTGCGGTAAGGTTGGTTATCTGAAGTGGTGCCAGGTATGCTGGCTGAAATGTGCATATCACTCTGGGTATTAGGCAGAGTGGATGCATCGGTGTTTGTATTAAGATTCTGATTGGTGTCAGAGTGTATAGAGTAGATCTGAGGAGTAGCCCAGGGTGGCTGGTTCTGTCTCTCTTGTTGTTATGCCACATTATTAATTTCAAATGGAGATGTTTAGTATACACTTGACACTTTTCAGTTTCAAAGAGGCTAGCTGTTTATTCTGATATGGTCCAGATTTTCAATTGAGCACAATTAGTTTTTAGACCTTCCCCTGACTTTGAAAGAAGGGAAGAGGCAATGAATAATGAAGGAAATGGTGTAGCCATGGCGTAAAATGCCTCCCTCTATTAATTGACTAATTGGAAGAAAACAACTTGTCAGTTGAAGATTTAAAAACCAGCATGTGGAGGCTTGCAGAGTTCCCCTTTTGCCCTCTGTCTCCAAATGCCTGATCTACTGGCATGTGTTGTACCAATTGGAAAAGGAAACAAATGAGACAAGAAGCCTAGTAGCTCATGAAGCCTGACTTTATATTGAAACATGAAAAAGGTAGAGATTATTGATAATGAAGCAGCCCAGTTTTGGTCACTCAAAGAGTCAATTAGCATGCCAAGGGTAATTTGCTTGTTGTTTATTTTGTCTGCAATTGTACCCTGCACTAGTGTCAATCCATTGTGTTGACTTGATTCTTATACACTAGAAGACACAGAGAATAGATTCTGGCTAAAGTGACATGCACACCCCCACCCATCACAACATTGATTTGTACTTGGAGCAAAGTTTGTGTTTTGATAACACCTTATAAAGTATGCATATATTAAAAAAAAAACAGTTGTTGCCTTGTCAGATTTATATTAATTAATCAGTGTTATGTTACAAGGCTGGAAGTTGTGAATTAAATTAAATTAAAAAATCACCAGTCTTGTGAGAGAAAATCCTATATCTAAAAAAAATAAAGATTTTGTCTTATGTCCTAGCATATTTTAGTGCATGTCTTTTGATGTGCCAAATCTTTGAAAAACTTCCTTGAACTTTGGATAAGCTGGACTGGTGGGGAAGTGTTGTAGCAAAGATGATTATATGATTTTCCCCCAGTTAACATTTTGGACTGAGCTTCTGGTTCACCAGAAATTATTTCAATTTTTTAGTTATGTACTGAAACTTTAATGAACATTTACGAAGACTAACAATACTATTCTCAGAGACCAATTGATAAAGTGAGGACTGAAAAATGCCACTGTCAAGCCATTTACCAAAGCGACAGAATGATATCAGTTGGTGCCAACAGTATTGCAAGCTCACAGTTAGGAGGAGTCAGTGTTGAATACCAACAAGCTATGTTTTGTTCCCGAATGTACTCAACCAATTCGGGAAGTCAGCTTAAAGAACCCCATTAGTAGTGTAATAGAAGTTTATCTGTATTAATCTTTTTATCTTGCTTCTAAAGGTGAAATGACCTGCACAGAGAGAGGTCACAAATGAAACTCATGACTGTTTATGATCCTGTAAAGATTGATTATTGTTATTTCATAGAGTTGGAAAAGTCCTACTAGCTAACTGGAGTATTGTATTCAAGTTGTCTAGATATGGGTTCACAAGCATTTCCTATATGAAAGTAATTAAATCTATGTTAGGAGAAGGTTAGTGGTAAAGCACAGACGTGCCTTAATGTACACCGAAAATAATCATTCAATTCCTTCTTCCAAGATGATTATATTTCTCCTTGTATTAGAACAAAAAAGCAAGTAGGCAGTCAGAGAACATATCTGAGAAAGCAATTCTTAATCCTAATTTGTATGTTACGCATTCCACTCGCGCCGCTCTTCCTTCTTGCATTCCCACACGCACACCCTGTAAAACAAGCTCACGCCGCAAGTAAACGCCAATCACCTTTCTCTCCCGTCTCTATTTTAGTTCTCCTTTTTCCTCACTTCCCCGCTCACTATTGCGGATTCTCTTCGAGCTCCCTAGTGCGCGTTTACCTCTTGCTTCTCTCCGGTTTTCGATCTCCTAGTCTGCTTCTCGTTTTCGGTTTCGCCTTGTGATTTGGATTGCTGCTTCCTCGTTTGTGCTTCCGTGTTCCGACCTACTCACCTAACTCCTGGTTTTCGTTTTTGCCCAGCGTATCTGCTTAGTGTCATTCTCTTGTCTTGTGTCCTGCATAGGATCCTATTGCCCAAGCAGCCCTATCTTACAGAATAGTGAGCCAACATGGATCCAACACCACCACCACCTTTTTGCAACAGCAGTCCCAGGCTCTTCTACAACTGACCACTGCAGTTCAATGCCTAGTGGACCACACCACCCGGCCACCACCCCTCCAGTGGCTCCCGTGCCTGTCCCTCCCCTGGCTGCTGCTGCTTGCCCCTTGCCCCCTCCCACCCCGGAGAAATTTGAGGGTGACCCAGCAAAGCTTCAGAATTTTTTAACCCAGTGCTGGATGGCCTTCCACCTTCGACCAGACTGTTTTCCCTCTGACAGAGAGAAGATTGCCTTCATGGTCTCCCACCATTCCGGTCGAGCCCTGGACTGGGCCACCTCCCTCCTCGCTCGGAATCTCCCCGTGACTGCTGATGTCAACCGGTTCGCTGCTGCCATGCAGTCCATTTTTGGTCAGCTCCACTCCCACCATATTGCCATCTCCCGTCTCACCTCTCTCACCCAGGGTTCCCATTCTTTTCAAGATTATGCCATGGAATTCTGCCTCCTGGCTTCCCAAGTCCCCTGGAATGAAGAGGCTCTTATCCACCAGTTCTGCCAGGGCTTGTCTTCTGCTTTCCAGGACCACCTGGAAAGCAGAAGTGAAACTGCTGAAAATGTATTATACTACTATTTGAGCTACAGTACATGAATATAATTATATCATTATTAATTTCTTTAGATATGTGATTCCATATTATATTCCCTATTAATCAAATTTTAAAAGTCTGCTTTTGTTTACTCCGATAATGAGCTTATTCACAAAAAAGTTTAAAACATTATAGGTTTTTACAATGTATATAAACTTAGTATGGTCAGAAGGAGCACGTAAAAACATTTCCAAAATTACCACATGTAAGACTTTGATGCTTAAAATGTTCAGGAAGAAAGTGGAATACTGGTGTGTATTTTTTCTTTAAACTACCAATACCAGCCATATACAGTTTACATAATATGTTTATGTTCCTAAATTAATATTGTTTATGAGCAGCAGACACGTTATGCTCCTCTTGTTTTTATGCTCAGCTACTAAAATTTCCCTTTAGTTGTAAAATTCCAAATAAATATTCAATACTAAGCTGATTTAAACATTCACAATAAAGAGATTAAATGATTTTTTTCTAAAATATTATTTTTTTATATTATTTTTATAATAAATACAAATATTTTCACTAACAACCAATGTACCACAAGTGCCCCTGTCGGTCATTTTGGCCAGCTAATAATGTACCGCGGTACAACACAGTGACTTGTGGGTAATTGCGTGTGGTACAGGTTTGTACCGCGTGTTTTGAATGGCTACATCTGTATTACAGTGCTTTAAGTGGAGTGTCCAGAAAAGCACTATATAAGGGTAAGGAATTATTATTATTACATCCGCTTACAGGTAATGCAGGAGCCAAGTAGATTTTAGCAGATTGATATGCTGCCAGCTGATTACTGACAATGTACTTCAGCAATAATATAACACACAATTTCATGGTTTCCTATTTCCCTATTTCACCACATCCTTCTTATTTTTTGTGAGAGCACAGGGGAAGCCATCCCTTAAGGGGACATCCCTTTGCAGCATCACAAATATACTAAAAAAGTTGCTTCCTTTCAGGTTAAATACAGTTGAATATTTCCTGGGAGATTTATTATTATGGCTCACATGCTGAGCTTTTTATCAAAGTTATCAAAGTTCTAGTCAGATGTGTCATCTGACTGCTTTTTCATCCATCGATGTCAGGTAATTCCCAGTCCTGGTCCTGGGGGACCCCTGGTCTGTTGGTTTTAATTCTAAATGGGTTCTGTAATCACTGCTACTTATTAACAGCATTGATTTATGTATTGCCTTATTTATATATTTGTTTACTTGTTTCTGCACTCTGTCTTTCAAAAAACATTTAATTCAAAAGTATTGTAGGTACCGTGATGGTTGAATTTATTTGAAACAAGAAATTAGAATTGTAAATTTCAAGAGTGCTTTTATGTGTTAGGAATCAATCAGACAAAATAAAAATCAGTAATACCACAATTTATTATTTATTAATACACGTGCAGTAAACCAACACAAATTTTAGTATCTATGTGAATCAATCTTCCTTGATATAAATGACTGACCATTTGCCTAAATGGAATGAAGATTAATTATTTACTTCAGGGTTAAATGTACACTGACACTGTTGTGAAATTTAATTCTAGCCACATGCTGGCCAAAAAGTACTATGATCAAACTACAAAAACATGTAGAAATGCAGCAGGGCTGGGTTCATAACTGTCTAATCTCTTGCAGCTGGCTCTGTGCCTAGATGTACCCTCAGCATCAAGTTGCTTATCTATGTGTAGAAGATGGCTTTAAAAAATGTTTTTTTTTTTTACTAGTATTGTGCTGAGCTTGCTTTCCAACAGTTTGTGCAAAAGGAGTCAGATCCAGTCAAGGGAGACAGATGGGTTTGTAGCGGCAATGCTTGTTAATAAGACAGAATTAAGTGTTTCTGAGCTTTCCCAAATGAGGCCCCATTTCTTTGTTCATCTCTGTGGTGCAGCCACAGAGAAACTATTCATGCAGGCTGATTTAAGGTTCCTTTGATAAGGTTTCCTAGGACAGCTCCCAAAGGGGGATGCACTTAGCTAAGCCTGGCTATCATGATCAATGGTCATCCATTGGCGCCTATCTGTCTAGGGAGTGCCAGATGGACATCTGGACTGCATTCCTAAGTGTCAGGAGTAAGTGACTCATAACTCACCTTGATCAACCAATCAGGGACTGGTAGGGCCGAGTAACCCACGTGGGACTCTGATGCCCATGGAACTTTCAGCCAATCAATGAGCTGAAGTTCCTCCAGGTAAAAACAGGCAACACAGAGAGCCTGAGAGATTCAGTAAGATTCAATAAGATTCAGTGAAGAATTCTGTGGACTGTTCTAAAGGGAATTCAAAGGAGAATTCCAGGGCAGGATGGCCCAGGAGCAGAAGGCTCCCAAGGGCAGGACATTCTCGCAACGCCCCTCCTGACCATCTTGAGACTCAGCCCGGACAACCACGGAACGGCCAGTGTGTCCGAGTGCCAGAACATAGCCCCTAGCCCCTGAACCCCAGAGGCTGATAGGGCCTTTCTTCATCTCAAGCAGAACTTCTCCTCAGCCCCAGTTCTCCGTCATCCCGATCCCTCTCTTCCTTTTGTGCTCGAGGTCGATGCCTCCGCTCTTGGGGTTGGTGCCATTTTATCTCAACGCCATGGTCCGAAGGGCACGCTCCATCCGTGCGCCTTTTTTTCAAGATGCCTATCCCCTGCCGAGATGAATTATGATGTTGGGAACAGGGAACTTTTGGCCATCAAGCTTGCCTTGGAGGAGTGGAGACACTGGCTGGAAGGGGCCATCCATCCCTTTACTATCCTCACTGACCACAAGAACTTGGCCTACCTGCAATCTGCTAAACGCCTCAACCCCCGCCAGGCTAGGTGGTCCCTGTTCTTCTCCAGGTTCCGTTTTTTCATTACCTATACTCCAGGTTCCAAGAATCTCAAAGCTGATGCCCTTTCCCGCATTCACGACCCCATGGACTCCGAAAACCCTCCAGTGCCCATCGTGCCGCCTGACAGGTTCCTCGCAGCTGTACATTGGGACATCGAAGACAAGGTGAGACGGGCTCTCCGGAACCTCACAGTTCCTCCCCAGTGTCCCCCAGACCGACTCTTTGTTCCTGATTCAGTGCGCTCCGCAGTTCTTCAATGGGGCCATGACTCCCACTTCGCTGCTCACTCTGGCAACCGTCGTTCCATCGAATTCATTTCCAGGGACTTCTGGTGGCCTTCCCTAAAGTCTGATGTAACAGAATACGTACGAGCCTGCCCCACCTGTGCTAGGAGCAAGACCCCTCGGCAGAAGAGGGCTGGTCTCTTACTACCTCTTCCCATTCCTTCACGGCCTTGGTCTCATCTCTCGGTCGACTTCCTGACGGATCTCCCGAAAAGCCAAGGTAAAACAACAATCATGGTGGTCATCGACCGTTTCTCTAAAGCTGTGCATTTTGTTCCTCTTCCAGCCCTCCCATCAGCCCGGGAGATGGCAGACCTTTTTGTCCAACATGTTCTCCGCCTCCATAGCATTCCAAAGGATATTGTTTCTGACAGGGGTTCGCAGTTTATATCTAAATTTTGGAAGGCTTTCTGCCAGACCTTAGGGGCATCCTCCTCCCTCACTTCTGGTTACTACCCCGAAGCCAATGGTCAGGCGGAGAGGATTAACCAGGACCTGCTGACTTACCTCAGGTCCTATGTCTCCGCTGCCCATGATAACTGGGCTTCCCTTCTCCCCTGGGCTGAATATGCCTACAATTCTCTATATACCTCCTCCACTAAAATGTCTCCGTTCCTCTGTTCACTGGGCTATCAACCCTCTTGCTTCTCTCCGGTTTTCAATCTCCTAGTCTGCTTCTCACTTTCGGTTTCGCCTTGTGATTTGGATTGCTGCTTCCTCGTTTGTGCTTCCGTGTTCCGACCTACTCACCTACCTCCTGGTTTTTGTTTTTGCCTAGCGTATCTGCTTAGTGTCATTCTCTTGTCTTGTGTCCTGCATAGGATCCTATTGCCCAAGCAGCCCTATCTTACATTGTATTTAGACTTATGGCTAAAAACATTAGAGGAAAAAAAAAATAGTCAAATAATTAAATGAATGGCACACACAGCAAACGCTTCTTAGTGTGAATTATCAATGTATAAAACGTATTTGTCTGTCAGGCTGGTACTTCCGTATTTATAAAACACTTGCATTATATATTAAAATTGAAAGAAAACTTATTAATGTACAATCAGTTAAGAAATTAAGATAAAACACCATGCAACAAAGGAAAGGTTAATATTTATAAAACATATGAAAAAAGGAGAGTTCATTTATTATCATCTGATGTTCACACTTAAACACTGATGTAAACCATAAATGAACCTAGAAATACCAACCAAAAATTCAAATATTTATCAGCCTTATACTGAAAAGCCCAGTATTGGACATCAACACCTGTCAAGTACTTTGCTAAGGTATAATATTATGGCCAGTCAAACGGGAGAAAAAAAGTGAAAAAAAGATCTTCTGAAGAATTTAAAAGAAGAGAGATAAATAGAGATGACTGAATTAGGTAAATGTGTTACAAGAACTGTGGTTCAATTCAATTATTTAGAGTAACTGTTCAAGTTTTGAGAACTGTAAACTTATATTTTAAAGGAAGGAATAATTTGTACAGATGTTTCAATGTACTGCAGTAAGTGTAGTTGTTTGGTAATAAGCCTCTTTTCTATGCAGTCTAATGCTTTGGACTGGAAAACCTTTTTATGATTGTGAAATTCCCTCAGTTGTGTACAGTAGGTCATGACTATACAGTACAATGATTGAGATACCAATGTGCCACAGCATTTTCTTCCTTTAAATAGTTTTATTAGATATCAATCAATTTTAATGGAGCTGCCACAACTCACAACTAATTCTGAAGTAATTGCCTCAGTTCCCACATATATCACAAGTCTTCTCTCATCTTCCTCATTTTCACATCACTCAGTCTCTGAACTACCCAGAACTCTTCTGTAGCATCCAGGAATCTCCCACAAACCACAGTCAGACCAATCCTTCTACTTATCTTTCTGCCATCTTGCTGTGTCAATCACCTGTCATTTCTTCTCAGCAGTCCTCTTGCAGTCAGACCTCACAAGCTTCTATTTTAATCCAAAGATTATGATATGCTGTCATCTCCCCTTCATCTTCAAAAATCCAACCCTCACATTCATCCCTGGTGAATTCTCCGGGAAGCCCTGGCCTCAAATGTCAACATTTGCACCACACTTTTCTTATGGAATGTAGCAACTAACACCAACTGGACTGTAGCAAAATTTAGAGAATGCTCCACAATCATGGAATCCCTTTAAATGCCTCCAAAAGTATATTTTTTTCTCCAGAATTCCTCTGCATCGTGTAATGATGTCACCTGCACTGCTACTCTTCAGCCTACTGCAAAGGCCCTGGAGCTGCCCTTGCCTGTGCTCGTTATGACTACTGTTGTGTTGTCCTATTTTGTCTTCATTGTCTGCGTCTTATTCCTCTTTTTCATGACCAAATTATACTATTTTCTGGGCGATTGCTCTCTGCTCCTTCTTATTCTACCTATCCTTCTTCTGCTGAATTTAAGGTCCCAGGTTCATGCCCCAACACCATCCCCTTCCTTACTCTATAATTTAATTTCTACACTCTCCCAGTTCTATTTCTGCTCCCAGTTCAATGTGGCCAAAGTTCTGCTTGCTTGGCGTCTTCAGCCCCAGTTTATTCTTTTTTGACCCCTTACCACTCTTCTACTGTCCATATATCCCTGCATTCATCCAGCGTTCTACCTTCAGCCCAGCCAGCAGGCGGCCTGCTCCCTTGCCCACTCCCTGCTCTCCAAGATGTGCCATTCTTCTTCAAGCTCACATTCAAGTTCCTCCGCGATATCCTTCAGTTTCAAACCCCCAGTCCACTTAGCT
This sequence comes from Lepisosteus oculatus, assembly GCF_040954835.1. NCBI lineage: Eukaryota > Metazoa > Chordata > Actinopteri > Semionotiformes > Lepisosteidae > Lepisosteus > Lepisosteus oculatus. Next base: position 33,395,910 of record NC_090708.1, read on the forward strand.
TGAGGCCCTGGGTATATCCAACCCCTAACTTTACAATCTTATTTCTGCTTTTCCTTCCTTTTCTTCATCTATACCTGGCATCCAACCAGACTTCAGTCATCCTATGCCTTCGGCTCCAGATTCCAATCTTTTGGCCCCTGCTGCTGCTGGCTCGTTGACCCCGAATGTGTCCTGCATCCTACCTCAGGCTCAGAGAGAGTTCTACAAAATCTTTTGTCTCTCCTGTCCCACATAGCTCACTTGTGGCTTCAACTCTCTGTCCCCTACCCTTTACGTTATCCACCCTATCATTCCCAATGGCGCTATCTGCTGGCCAAGTTCCTATTTCTATCTCTCCTGTCTCAGCCATCTTTAACAGGGACTTTTCCCTCTTAATAGCCATTCCCCACTACATAGTCATTACCCTCCCTGATCCTTTTAATTCATTGATGTTTATTCTTCCTCTTGTTCTCACTTCCTCCTCCAACATCCCCTATTTTAGAATGATCGCTTGCGCTACACTTTCCATCATACTGATCCTCGCTCTGCTTCCATTCTCACTATTTCAGAATTTTGCCTAGTTTTCAGCATCTTACATGATATCATATGCTGTCTTTCCCAACCATCGCCAAGAACTTGATGATTATTTGCACATTTTTCTTGTATTATTAGTCTTCTTTGGGGGCTTTCTCTTCTACAAATATAATAATCAGTTTTCTGCTGCTCCACTGGAATCAGTGTACATATTGAAGAGCCCTTGACATTGACCTTTACTGTTGTATACTTGTGGCTGTCAGATCTCTATCCTTGGCTTCTCCCAGTCTCACTTCCCAAAATTCTGCCCAGAAACCATCATTAAACAAGATCCTGACCCTGCCTTTTCTCCTCATCAGTCCCAATTTACACTCTTACAAGTCTTTTCAAGCCAACCCATTCCAAAGACATCTGTGGTCACCCTGTTCTTATGGTTTGAGGCCTACAAGTTGACTACAACTTTAATTCTTTGAATTGTTCTTCTTGTTGCTTCCTCAATATTTGTAGCTTCTGTGGTGAAGCTCATGCTCGCTCAGTATGCCCCCACCAGCCCTTCCCTGCCCACTCTGCTTCTCATGCTCCCGAATGACTATTTGTTTGTCTACCTCAATCAACATTTCTACTCTGGCCCATTAATCCACCATCCCAATCTCAGTTTCAGTCATATTTTGTTCAATGTCCTTTCTTTGGATTTTCACAGGCCTTATGTACACATCTTTCTTCTTCCATGGTCTGTAAGAATCTACAATTAGCTACTGCTGATCCCAAGTCTGTGGACTCATTGCTTGTAGCTGAATTTGAAAAAGGTTTTATGATTGGGCCATTCAACTCTTCACTTTTTCTCACTCACCATACTGTACCATACCATACCATATTCGTATTGGTATAGCCGTTCACAAATACTTTAGAAAGAAACATCTAATAATGGACCTGTCAGTCCCCATAACTCTTCTATTCTGTGCTTCAAAAGCCTCATTCCCAGCTCCAACCTTTCCCTGCATTGCGCCATCACTGACCACGATATTTCTCTCTTCAAAATGGCAGGCCCTGGAACTTTGCTTGCTAAAGCCAACAGATGATGCCTTTCAACCTCGACCTTAACCTCTGGCATGTCTTTGGAGTTTGTTGGTGGAATAAATTCTAGTTTGCAGTTTGCTAATCTTTGGTTGCAAGAGTAGCCCAGAAATCTTCAACACCTAAGCAGAAGCTCTCTACTGGATCATTTTGAACAACTACAAGCTCCCCTTTCCTATCTGTCTACTCAACGATTCCTCACCATCAGTTTTCCTCATGCATCCTCAGCAGGAGCCTCATCCCACATTATTTCTGTTTGATGGCCAACTGGAATGGAATCTCTATCATTTACGATAATTTCTTGGCTTCCCCCAAAGATCTCCAGCTTTTTACTGATGCAGCCCCCTCTGTCGACTACTGAGGCCAACGGTGTGCAGCTTCTTGGCCTCCTGAATTGTCCTTCATTCTTCCTGCCTAATGTTGTTCAGTATTATTCAAACTATTGCCAATTGTCATTGATGCATCTCTTTGGGGTCACAGCTGAAAGCAAAAATCCATTCTTTTTCATTCTGATAACATCACAGTCATCCACATAATCAAGAAGGTCACTTTCCCAGTATATCATGAAATTTCTCAAACTCCTCAAATGGATTTCTCTCACAAATTAATTCTTCTTGTTCAGGTAATCTTAACAGAATAGTTAATTTTCTCTCTCTTTCCATTTCAGAAATTCAGGAACTTGGCTCCAGATGAGAACCAGAAACCTTGCACAATACAATCAATCAAATCAATCAAAGTTTATTTATCAAATGCAAAACAATACACAATGCAGCAGTAGTTGCTGGCAATGAAATGTCTTTTCTACGAGCTGGGGGGGGGATAAAAATCACAAAATTATGGTTACATAATAATATATAATGCAATAGATATTGAATAAAATAAACTCAGACAAAACTCAATATAAATAGAGCTGCTATGTGTCCAGGGTGTATGCAATATATTATGTCCAAGTAGTGCAGTATGCCAAATACAATGAAGACTGTATGTTCATGTAGCCATTTGCTGAAGGAGCTGCACGTTGGCTATGTAGCAGTCTTATTGCTTGGAGGTAGAAGCTGTTCTGTAATCTGTTGGACTTTGGCTGAATGCTTCCGTACCTTAACCGGACCATAGGAGAGAAAACAGTTTGTGGCTGGGATGACTGGGGTACCTGAGAATGGACCTGGACTTCTTAAGACATCTAGCTGAGTAGATGTCCTGGATGTTTGGTAGCTCATAGCCGGTAATAAGCTGTGCTGACTTCATCACCCTCTGCAGTACTTTGCGGTCCCTGGCGGAGCAGTTACCACACCGGGCAGTGATGCAAACAGTCAGGATATTCTCAATAGTGCACCTGTAGAAGCTGGCCTGGATATGTGATGGCATGCCAAACTTTTTTAACCTGCGGAGAAAGAATAGGTGCTGTCATGCTGTTTTGACCACGATGCTGGTGTAGTGGGTCCAGGTTAAGTCCTCTGTGATAACTCCCAGGAACTTAAAACTGCTGACCCTCTTCACTGCAGTCCCATTGATATAAATAGGTATGTGATCTCCTCCCTGGTGTTTCCTATAATCCACAATCACCTCCTTAGTCTTACTGATGTTTAGAGAGAGGTTATTCCCCTGGCACCATGCTGCCAGGGTTTCAACCTCCTCCCTGTCTGCAGACTCTTCCCTATCTGTGATCAGGCCGATGACTGTTCTATCGTGCACAAACTTAATGATGGAATTTGAGTTATGCCTGGCGACACAATCATGGGTAAATAAGGAGTAGAAGACAGGGCTAAGCACACAGCCTTGGGGGGCTCCAGTGTTTAGAGTCAGGGTAGAGGATATGTTGGTGCCCACCCTCACCACCTGTGGACGTTCTATCAAGAACTCCTGGATCCAATTGCAAAGGGAGGTGTTCAGTCCCAGGTCCTGGAGCTTGATGACAAGTTTTGAGGGCACAATGGTATTGAATGCTGAGCTATAATCAACAAACAGCATTCTCACATATGTTCCTTTCTTATCCAGGTGAGAAAAAGCAATATGGAGGGCAGTGGCTATAGAATCCTCTGTTCGAAGCACTTCATGATAACTGAAATGTAGAATGGCGGTAGTCATTCAGGGAACTGACTCTGGGTTTCTTAGGAACAGGGACAATGGTGGTTTTCTTAAGCGGGAAGGAACTATAGAATGAGCTAGAGAAAGATTGAATATGTTGGAGAAGATATCTGCCAGCTGGTCTGCACATACATTCAGAACACGGCAAGGGATAGCATCAGGGCCAGGGGCCTTGTGTGGATTGGTTGTTTTAAAAACTTTACACAGATCTGCTCTGGATATGATCAATGGGTTTCTGTCTTGGATTTCTGGAATCATCCTGGCTGGATCTGCATTACTGACCTCAAACCGAGCATTTAATGAATTTAGCTCATCAGGAAGATAAACTAAATTCCTCCTTATTCACAACTTACTTTCAATTAAACCATCCTTTTTACCACTACCTCCAACTTGCTCAGCAAGCTATCTTGTCAGGGATCACTACTCACACTCTCAGCTCATACAGGACCACCAGGTAGTGTTTGCAATCCTTCCAGTTCTCCTCATAAGCTCATACTGAACCATTAGGTAGTGATTGCAATCTTTCCAATTCTCCACATAAATATAGTTTCAAACAGCTCTAACTATATGTAACAACATAAAATGTTTAACTTTTGATATCCTAACAATATCCTCTGTTAACTGCTATTATAAGGAATTGCTGAAGGTCCAGAATCTTCAATTAAAGTATACCTTAGAGGAATCTAGTTCTTCCATAAACTACTTTTTGTTACCACTTCTTGTTCACTTCTTGGTCCATTTCTTGTTCACCTTCAAATCACTCTCCTTATTAAAGGCCTCCAACATACCAAGAAACCACTTCTGAATCAATGAGCACCACATACCCTGGATATCTTGGTGTCATGCATTTACATTTTCAGATCTGAATAGCACTCACCCTGGGTATATAGCATGCTTAAATCCCTGTTCCTGTTGGCATTTTTGGGGGCTTCCTGAGATTCCTGGGATTGTGCTCCGAATTCAGCGCTGCTTCTGCATCCATTGATCCTTCTTCTCAACCCTGCTTATCTGACATTAACATCTTGTCTCCTGATACATTAACCCCCCATCTCAAGAAAAGCAAAATTGAAAGCAAAACTTTCTTTTTCACCTCCAGAAAATAAAATTAAATGCCAGATTTTCTCCTGAACATTTTTCAGCCATTCCGTCAGAATGGGGACTGATTTCTCCGCCACTTGCCAAGGCCTTCCCGACTATGTTATTTAAACAACTTGGGTGTTAAAGCACCAGGGACAGATGGCTTTCCAAGTGAATTTTTTTAAAGACATTCAAAAAACAGTTGGCTCCTGCTCTTATTTACTTCTATTTACTCTATTTACCACCCTCTTGGAATGAAGCTATAATTTCTTATTATCGCAAAAGAAGAAAAAGATCAAACTAGATGCGTGACTTTTCGCTTAATTTCCGTACTTAATGTAGACTATAAGATTTATGCTTCAATAGTGGCTAAAAGATTAAAGAAAATATTACCTCAAATTATAAACTTAGATCAAACTGGTTTCACTCAGAACAGACAAACACAAGACAATATTAGACGTACCCTTTATATTATGAGACATATTAATGATCAAAGGAAGGAAGCAATTTTAGTCAGCCTAGATGCAGAAAAAGCCATTATCAGGTTAATTGGGAATTTTTATATCAGACATTGGAGAGATTTGGATTTGCTGACAAATTTATCAATATAATAAAAACAAGTTATTTTAATTCTATAGCACAAATCAAAATCAATGGACATCTGTCTAAGAGATTTTGTTTGAAAAGAGGTACAAGATAGGGATGTCCCCTGTCACCTGTTTTGTTTTCTCTATATATAGAACCCTTAGCAGAGTGGATTAGAAAAGATCCAAAAATTAAATGTATAGATATTAAAGGACAAGAACATTAGATTGCAATGTATGCAGATGATGTCCTGCTATATTTTTATGACCCCAATGAATCATTTATCAGAGTGATGGATCTTTTTAAAAAAATTGGTCACCTGTCAGGGTACAAATTAAATATAGAAAAAAACAGATGTTCTATGTTATAATTATAACCCCATAGATCAAGTAAACGAAAGAAATAAGTTAAATTAGTTATCACCCTCTATTAAATATTTGGGAGTATATTTTCCAAAGGATTAATCAAAATTATTCAATTCTAATTTCAGTCCTCTAATATGTAAAATAAAAGATAATCTGGCTGGCTAGAGTCTGCTACCTTTTTCATTGGGATCAAGAGTAAAAGTTTAAATGAATATGCTGCCACGATTACTATATCTTTTTCAGTCTCTTCCAGTGGAACTTTCATCAGAACAGTTTAATGAATGGGATAAAATGATTTCAAGATTCATATGGAATGGAAAGAAACCAAGAATTAGGTTTAAAACATTACAATTTTCCAGGGAGAAGGGTGGATTAGCCCTACCATATCTAAAGTCATACTTCCATGCAGCTCATCTTAGAAAACTAATATGATAGTGTGATGGATATTATACTGCAAAATGGAAAGAGATGGAGTCTTTGGTTATAGGTGAATTCCCAATACAGGCGGTCCTGGGATATAGATCTTTGGAAAAAAGTATATATAAAACAGCTATACCTTGGATAACTTTACCAATTAAAATTTGGTTTAAGATAATAATAAACTTGACTTGGAGAGAGAGGTAAAACTATTACGATGGATAGTTTCAGTACCCAGAGGGGAAATCTGACACACGGTTTAAGATTTGGGCTACAGAAAGGATTATGGCAATATGCACTATGATGAAACAAGACCATCTGATAAACTTTGAAGATCTATCACAACAATATAATCTGAAAAAAGAAGATTTTTATAGATATCTTCAAATTAGACATTATATAAATAGCTGGAGAAAGCAGCCATCTATAAAGGAAAGTATTAAATTGCTTGATAATTTTGTAGCTGCATGTCAACAAGGTAATTTGAAAAAAAATAATATCAAATCTGTACAGTAGTATTAAATATATGAAAAAAAGAATAAACAGAATAAATTGAAATAAAATGGGGAAAAGAAACCAACACAACAATCTCTATGGATCAGTAGAAGTATATGTATATATTTCAACAGGGCTCTTCAAGTTCACAGACTTGGAGAGAATTTTGTTGGAAGAATTTAACCCGTTTTTTTATCAGCCCTATAATTCAAGCCAAACAAAAAGGCAGTAGTTCACAATGTTGGAGATTATGGGGAGAGCAAGATGCGACTCATTCGCATATATTTTGGTCATGCCCAAAAATACACCAATACTGGAATTCTATACATATAACTCTTAATAATTTAGTAAATGTGAATAAACCACTTGAATTTTCTGTTATATACTTGGACAGTTTCGACTTTGATGATATTGAAGTAAAGGATAGATATACAGTATATTAGGTATTCTTCTAGCAGCTAGTAAAAGAGTAAATACATGAAAATGGCTTATAAAGAACCTTCAACACATGAACAATGGGCTAATGTTGTGAATGAGTTCTATATAATGGAAAAAACTTTTTCTCTCAGATTGCAGGCATAAAGGTTTAGCAAATACTGGAAAACATGGATTCAATTTAGCTACCTATACGGACCTGATTCTAGTTTATGAGAAAATATACAGTGATATCTACAGTATGTGTAGACTTTTTTGTTGTTTGTTGTGTTTCTTATCACACAATTGTATTTTTTTGGTATGGCCCTCCATACCTGCTGGCATAGTGTAAATAGTTCATTTTATATATATACAATGTGGCAGAAATGTAAGATGAAGGCAAATGTTTATTCTGTTGTTTTGGTTATGTTGTTTGTAAACCCTTTCGTCGCTAAATAAAAGTAAAAAAAAAAACAACTTGGGTGTTGGTGTTTGGATTACACTTGTTTTTTTGGGGGAGGTCCTCCCCTTTCTATGGCCAGGAGTTTGCCTCTCAGCTGGTTAAGCAAATATTTTCACCAAATTCAATAAATTATTCTACTGTCACACAATCTTTGGCTGCTGTTATTCCTCATGGATTCTTATACAGCACCTTAATCTGGAGCATGGGTGATAAATTAAATCTGTAGACCTGTTCATTTAGTATGGTGTTTTAATTATGGCCAGTCCCTTTCCTTTTCCAGGTTCATTTTACAACAGATTTTACTCCACGTAATGTTAATTAAAAAGACATAATCAGTGAGAAAAAACTGTTAAATAACATTTAATTACATTTATTTAGTGTGTTTCATCCCAAAGGGTCACAAAGTATTTTACACACAGTAGATAAGATAAGATTTTATTCTCCCCTGAGGGATTTTTTTAAGGACCCCCAGCACTCCTGTACATTTAAATAGAATGCAAACAAAAAAAAAAGAAGAAAAGAAAAATATTGCACATTATTCTATTACAAAAAATAAGAAAACCATTACACGTCACTCTATTGCACATGTACAGATAACACATAACAACATATAACATTTATAACACATCACAAAACATATTGCACTCAAGTGGGTTGTAAGAGTCAAAATTGTGTTTATCCTTGACATTTGCGTTGACAGTTTTAATGGATAGTGGAACAAAGGAATGTTTGTATCTGTTTGACTTACATTTGGGAACCCTAAAATGTTTGCCAGAAGGAAGAAGTTGATATTTAGAGTTGAGGATGTGGGAAGGATCTGATATAATTTTTCCTGCCTGTTTGATTATGGATTTTTCAAAGATCCACCTGAAGAAGACTCCACTGCTGAAACATTGTGTTTTCTTTCTTATTTTTTTCAGCATGAAATAAACCTATTACTTGTTCCTTTGCAGCCTACGCATGCTGACACAGCTACCTACCTGAACTACTACAGCCTACACCTGCTGCAGCCCACTATGTCTTCCTCCAAATCTTTTTTTAGATCTCTTCGTCATCCCTTTTCTTCCTCCATGGGCCACTTGTCTGCTTCTCTCACTAAACCAGCATTCCGTCTCTTCACAGCTATCTGTTCCAAGACCAGGCTTTCTAACCACCTTCTATTCCTTTACAGATGTTGTCGACATAATATCATCCCTAAAGGATATCTCATAAAATTTAATACCTTTTCTTTTGATTCTGATACCACCCAGAGTAACACTCAGAGACTTCTGTAGAGGTTTGATGGGTTTACTGAGACAATTATTAATTGTAGCAGTAATCACGAGGTTGTTCATTGGGGCATTTAGAAAATCAATCGTCAGAACAACTAACAACGCACACACATGGGTTCAATACACGATATACATTTATTAATATAAAATTGTGCACCAAACATATACTAGTCTGCCTGGATACGAGCGGCAGACCTTACTGTGAGGGTTATCAATATACAAGGTATATAATCTCGAAGAGATGCAAACACAAAGAGATACACAACAGAGAATATATGTCAATATATATCGTTTGGTTACAAAATCGCTAATCAGTGTTATTACCCACTGTTACTCTAAACTCATAAGTAAATACATTACTCATGAATTAAATTGAAAACAACTTATGTTGAGGTACAATTGAATTCTCGAGACGCAATGTAGAACATGGGGTTTACTTATCCACTGTGTATGGATTTGGATTTTCCCGGCAGGAACACCAAACCAGCTGACAGGATCTGTTGCAGCCTCTGTTCCAGCGGTTGTCCAATGGGCATTGTCCCGGCGTCCTCTGGCTACCGGCCAACCAGTCGAGGTGCAGCTCGGAGTAGGACGGGCGGAGGAATGTGACTGCGGCGCGCAGGGCAGTCGTTGCTCCGAGGGGATCTACCAGCAGTCCGGCTGGCTAGTAGAAAGTCTCTATGCACAGAGTGCGAGTCCTCACAAGTCACTCTTTTGCCTTGGAAGAAGTTGGTTCGTTCCCGGTCCAGCGCTGCTTCTGAATAAGCTATTCAGGTTGTCGACGAGGGTCCAACTGTAGGCTGCCGTTGATCAAGCGGAGCATTCACGTTGGTAGAATTCTGAGTATGTACGGGATCCTCGGCCTCGCGCTTAGAACAAAGTCCAAGTCCCTTTGCAGACAACAGCAGTTGTCACGTGATTGTCTCTGAGGATGCGCGAAAATGGCCAAGGAGAGCCCCGATCTGAGCTTGCGCTCCCTTTTTGACCAAGACACAGATGTGTGCTGATTGGTTGAGAGTTTGGCGGGCATTGGAGACCCACGTGGTATTACCACGCCCTGCCAGTCCCTGATTGGTTGGTCAAGGTGAGATATAAGTCACTTACTCTTGACACTTAAGAATGCAGTCCAGATGTCCATTTGGCACTCCCTAGACTGATAGGCGCCAATGGATGACCATTGATCATGATAGCCAGGCTTAGCTAAGTGCATCCCCGTCTGGGTGCTGTTCCTTATCAAAAGAAAACATCTTAAATCATCCTGCATGAATACTTTCTCTGTGGCTGCACCACAGAGATGGAGGGTGAGATGGGGGCCTCATTTAGGACAGCATACTAACGCTTAATTCTGTCTTATTAACAAGCATTGCCGCTACACTTCTAAAACAATTTTCTAGGAAACTAATGCATTCTACCATTTTCTCCCTCAAAAAACAGATTATCCTTTCTGACAACAACATCAAAGAGGCTAAGGAATTTCTATTGCAGACAGCTCCACATCATCTTCCCAACACCTGAAGATGGCTCCATGGCTGAAACGTTGTGTTTTCTTTCTTCTTTTTTTCAGTATGGAATAAACCCATTACTTGTTCCTTTGTGTACACGTAGTTGATCTTTGTATTAGAAACACTAGTTTAGGACAGGTGAGTGCCTTTTGTCTTGTATGGGTTTGGGTAGTTAGTGAAGGTTAAGCTAGGGCATTAGAAGACGCCGAAGACCGAGTGTTTTGGGTTTTGTTTTGGTAGTTAGGTCAGTTTTTCCTCACTCTATTAGCCGGCTCCATTTTGTTTGTTATTTTCTTTCCTTTGGCACTGCTCAAGTTCATTTTTCCCTGTGTGTTATTGTGTCATGTTTTTATACCAGTCACTTATTCACTTTAAAATAAATCCCTTTTGCACCACACTTGATGTCACGCTTCCTAAGTCCCTCACCCATCCTAAACTAGTGTTTCTAATACAAAGACCAACTATGTGTGAAGAATGTACCAGACAACCTAAACTAACTCTTTCCACAAAATTTCACACAAATACACAAGTGAACTACAAATACAAATAAGGCAACATGAGAGTAGACACAATGAATAGGGTCCAAAAGAGCACAGAGGTTGATATAACACGTTTGGGAAAGGTAATGGTGAAATACAGGATAATACAAACAAACGAAAGCAGAAGAAGAATACAAACCAACAAAGCTGAAGCTATACAGAAACATACACAAGAAGTGAAAACGAACGCAAACGTAGAGAAAGGAAGCTGTAGTAAAATGAAAGCGAAATGAAGCTGAGTTAAGCAGAACAAGTCAAGTGAAAGGCCCTTTCATTCTGAAAACATCCACGTTAAATACGGAAGAAGTTGAGTTCTGATTGGTCGAGAGTTGATTGATGAATGACGTATTATGGCAAAGTGGGTGAATTAATGAACCAGTGGGGAGGGAGAACAACCAAAGTCAGGACGTGTGGAACATAACATCAAAACAAACACACGAACCACACTGGAATGCAACAATTTGTATAAAGTGTGAACAGAACTGGAGAGCTCACATAGCTCTGAGGGGCACCTGTGTTAATAGATCATGACTCGGAAAGAGTTTTAGTTGACCCTGATATACTGTGTACAATTTGTTAAAAATGAATGGTACGATCTTATAATGTTATGGCTAACAGACATTTGCTTTACCTTACTTATGAATAGAAGGGGCTGCAGCGTATTAAACGCAGGGCTGAAGTCCACAAACAGCATCCGAGCATAGGCATTGGGATCCTCTAGGTGTTTTAGAACAAGATGCATAATGCTGTTAATTGCATCATCGGTGCCCTGCCGGTGTTTATATGCAAACTGATTTGGATCCAGTACAGTGTTCACTTCCAAGCACAGCATGGATACCATAATCCTCTCAAAGCATTCAATCACAACAGATGTCAGTGCTACCAGTAGGGGATCCTCTATATTAGTAGGCTGGGCAAACGATTTTTAAATTTTTTAAAAATAAATAAATAATGAGATATAATGATGTGTTCCTGCTTAACTTAGACATTGCACGACTTTAAAACATATAAAAACAGGTTTCGAGAGTTAAAAACCACTTTTTATGCGCGAAAAATGGGTGATTTTTCTTCCTCGTGATCAGTTCAGAATCTTTGTGTACGCTGTAAGGTTTTTACTTCTTAATTAAACATTTAAAATACACGAATTTCATAAAGACAACACACGTTTCGAAGAGAAAAAATCCCATTCTTTTCTCTTCCTGGTGTGTGAATCTGATCAGCAGGTCTTTTTTTCCCAATCAGAGGCTCTGAAAATAGCGTACCGCCCACTGCGCTCCGTCAGAGAGGGGCGCGGCACCGAGAGAGGGAGGAGGCGCGGAGCGCAGCAGTACAGAACGAACGTTCTACTGCCTGGAGCGCTTATGGCAGCGATCGCGTCTGCATTTATAACTTAGTTTTTAAAATTAATCAAGCAATATGAACCATCTCTTTTTACTTTTAAGTCACTTAATTATCATTAAGCACAGCTTTCTCACCACCTAGACTACTTTTTGATACCATCCTTAGACAAAGCAGAAACTTCTTGTTCTGTCTAATGACATTACAAGTGGAAAGATTACAGATTTTAATCGTCTTTAATTTTGTTAGGTTATACATTTTAGAAACGTTTCATCCATACAAACACCACAAAACTATTCTCGATTGTATTTCTGAATGGTATGTTACACTTAGTTCACTGTTTTAAATACATCTAATTAAGAAAGTTAGGTGTTAGCATAAACTATTAGCAATCAATATTAAATTTAGCACTGTAATAATTTGTTGCACTTTCCCCCGCATCTTGTAAAAATATATTTTCATTGTTCAAATATACATTAAATCTGACTATCATATAATAAGTTAAATACAAACTAAAGAAAAAATAGGGTTAAATATAATTCAAAATATTTTGCTAACAATGTTAACTGTTTATAAATAATAAATTGTATTAACTAAAGAGTAGGATGGCACAGTTGTTAGTATGCTTTTTGTTTTGTTTCTTTTTCATAAATACAACAGTAGTACCTGATGGCTCAGTGGCTTTCAAAATTAAATTTTGCATGCAAACCTGTGAACTAGAAAGATAACTAAGATATCCATCCATTTATAATGGTGGCAAAGTGGTTAGCATTGCTATCTTGGAGCACTGGGGTCCTAGGTTCAATTCCTGCCATCCTGTGTGTGTGGGGTTTGCATGTTCTCTCTGGGTTACATGGTTTTTCTCCATATGTGTGATATGACTCCCTCTCGCACTCCAAAACATACTGGTAAGTTAATTGGTTTATGGGAAAACTGGCCCTGGTGTGTGTGTTTGTGTCTGTCTGTCCTGTGATGGACTGGCGCTATGTCCAGGGTGTATTCTGCCTTGTGTCCATTGCTTACTGGGATAGGCTCCAAATCCTCTGTACTGGATAAAGAGATTAGAAATGGATGGAAGTAAAGGCACTGTGTGGATTGAACTATACACAGTGTTAGAAACCCACTATGAAATGGCAGCATCTCACTGAGAATAACATATTTTATAGTGCTGGCTTAAGTAAACAGCCTTTCCACCTCTCTTGCACATCAGTATCCATACCTAGTTATTTAAACAAATTGCCTCTAATTATAAACATCTTAATATGCTGGCTCTGTGGATCCGCATCAGCGATGTTTGCCCATTCCTTCAATTCATGTGCATCCAACACACAGTTCAATGCTAGCAACTACACAAAATCTAAAATACAATCCTCATTTCAGTATCTATGTAAAAATACAGTCTGTTAACTTCATAATCTTCATCAAAAGTATGCGTAACCCCATTAGGAAGTGTTCTTGTTATCAGTGTATTCCTCAGCTATCCCAAAATTATCTTCTTACCAACATCTCTAGTTTTTTATCCTGCAATAACTCAGCCAACACTTAAATCTCAAAAAGCTGCTTGTGTTCATTTCTTTAAATCACAAATATCATGTGTAAATACTGTCCATATAATTCTCTGCATTGTGGAATAATAGTTTATTTTAAAGGGAACTAGAGAAACTAAGAACTAGAGAAATCAAGAAAGGCTTTTTTTTCTAGAATTAATAAATGCACATCCTGTTCACTTGGGAAGTTAAATCCACACTGAGCAATCTTCAATATGTTCAGAATATGACAGCGAGAATCCTATCAGGGATGCATTACACCTGTTTTCAAGTCCTTGCATTGGTTACCTATCAGGTTTCGAGTCAACTTCAAAATCCTCATCCTCATTCAGTACCTACAGTATATGGCTTATTATCTGTCTACTCCCCTCCTTTGTCCGTCTGACTCTGGTCTTCTAGCTGTCCTCAAGAACATCTACATTCTGTGGGTGACAGGGTCTTCTCTAGCTGCACCCCAGAGCTCTCAATTTGTATTCCCAGTGATATCAGTCACGTACCCTAAGTGCATTTAAATCTAACCTCAGAACCTTTCTTTTCAGAAGACTTAGTGTCTGTATCTGCTTCATTTTCTAATTTTGGTAGCACCTCTAACTGCTTGTCTTTCTTATATGTATTTTCTTTGTAATCTGTGGTCCTTTTATCTGTTTTTATATCTACTGTATTGCTTTGAGATGCCACTTTTAAAGGTGATATATAAAATAACGTTTTTTATTATTGTTATAGAGAAACATGATCAGTTTTCCCTGGTTGAGATAAAAAGATCTAAAGCATACTAGTTTGTTACTCTTCTCATTCCCTTTGCTAAATAACTTTTCATACTAATCTGATCAATCTAACTGCCTGTTTTCTGTGCTTTCTCTATCCTGCTAGATTTGCAATTATTCTGAACATTTTCTTCTTGAAATAACTCATTTCTAAATATCTTTTTTCACTGTTAACATCTTGCAGCAAAGCTGCGACAAAATATACACTTAGCACAGTTCATCCTGCTACCAACATTGAATAACAAAATCTTAAGATTTCTATATTTATGTCTTTATTTAGTGGTTTCATTAGTGACAAAGGCTAAACTTTCTTGGAAAAATGTCTTTTATGTGTTGCAGAAAAAACTGACTTGCTTTAACAAAGTATGTTTACAAATCCTTTCACCTGGCAATCTACCTGAATGCCCAACTATCTGAGAAGCCCTCCATGAAACCATGGTTGCTATTAATTCATTTAGGGCTTATTGACAGAATTGCTGTTTTTTATGCATGCTAATTTTCTGATTCCTCACTCTGTTTCATGTTTATAGATAAGACTTTATTGATCGTGAAGGGAAATTGATGTACATGATGAACATGTTTGCATGTTCTTTTGTAACATACACCTTTTTGTGATTTTTTTTGTATATCTAAGCAAGTGTTCCTGCATCCCTCTTCTGCACTTTAGTCATGGCTTTTTTTCTGTTTGCTTATTTCAAAGCAACACCTGCTCCATTTCTAAAACTTTTTACTCATGTGCATTTTTGTATTTTTTACACCTCTAGCACTTTAACATCCTGAATTTTCATTTGCCTTAATTTGTAGAATGAACTTGAGTTTTAGCCTAAAGAAGTTTTCATTATCTTTTGTTTCTTGTCCTACAACTGTTATTATTGATCACCGAATTATTGTTCTTGACATGACTTCATTCAACCTTTCCTGAACGTCTATGACAGGCAGAGAGAGTGCTGTTTCTGGTGCGATCTTTTGCAGCTGACATTTCACTGTTTTAAACGAACAAGAAATTCGAATGCTCATAGATCACTTATCCTATATAAATACAGCGTAATTGCCCTCCGAAAATCCTCTTTTTCTTGTTCGTTTTAGAGACCTTGATCGAAACTGATTTTAGATGTCAGAAAGGATTTCTTTTCTCTGTATTTCCTACATTGCTTTGTCGAGATTTTAACTTTATATCTAACTTTATATCTAGGCTCAGATTTCAACTATAAATCGTACAGTAGTTAATAGCAGTAAATACTGATGTTTTGCGCCCTCTTACCACAAAAATATATATGTTTTGTAGCTGGGATGAACTTTATTTCGTACGCGTAGCTACTGCGATTCGGACACGGACGGTTAAACATGGCGGTAAATCAGACACCCAGAGGGGGGGGGGCGTCTTCTCGCCTCCATAACTAAAATGCCAAATAGGAGTGGCTTAAGCGACATACACAGTCGTGTAACTGACAGTTTGAGGTAGCCTATCGTGTAAATTTCGCTTTGTTGCTGATAGGTTAAGCTTTCGAAACTCTGCCCCAAAGTCATGTGACTGATTTTTCGCCCTGTTTCGTTGGTTAAACGCAATGATCACAAGCACCACCATGGTAACTGGGATGTGTAGTTTTTAATTCCGTTTGAATTATAACTGTACGTACTGTCTTCGTATTTGGCCAGGGCTTTAAAGAGAGGGCGCGCCAAAAATTTTCGGTGCCGTCGTCTCCGCTTTAAAGGTACCCCCGTCGCGGAAGAATTCGATCTCGGGACGTTTGCCCAGCGTAATATTAGGTCTACGGTGGGAATGGCAGCAGTATTAATACTTGGGGTAAATCAGACACTGACTTTGTTGATGATCTGAATCAATTTTATCTTTGGTTTGACATACATGATTTTTCTGAAAGAAATTAGTGTGTTCAGAGATAGGATCTCTGATTGTAAATGGTTCAGTCAGATTAAGGGGAGGAAGAGTCCGGGTCCTAATTTGGTTGAGGGAAGATTATTGAAAAGGTGTGCTAGACAGTTGTGTGGTATCTTTTCTTTTTCAAATGTCATTAACCCAACAAAAGGTTCCAAAGTTGTGGAAAGAATTATTTGTTGTCTCTGTAGCAAAAGTCAAATCTCCCACTACGACCCACAGGCTGCATCTGGCCCGCCAGCCATATTTTAACCTGCCCTTGAGGTAAAAAATAAATTAGACAATATTAGCTATATTCCACTTTGTTTGGTGCTGTTTTTCCTTACATTTCATTATTCATGCCATCAGATGACGCAAGAACGTTTTACCACAGTGATTCCAAACTGTGTATTGTGCCACCTTGGGGAGGCACCTTTGTCAGTCAGGGATGTCTCAGGTATCGCCAGTCAAAGAAAACATTTATTACGAGCAAAACCCACCGTTCGTGCACACAAAATGTACGAGTTGCGTGCTTCTTAGCTAGATTGTGTCACATGACACTGGCCACAGGAGTCGGCAGTCTGTAAGAAGTGTACCAGTTGACCACAGCTTCGGTGTTTCATGTTTCTTTAAGTGGTCATTTTTTTGTTACACAATTGCAATTGAGAGGTTTTTAAATATAAGTAAAAAACATGAAGGACACAGAGCCTAGGTCCAGAGAGAAATGGAAACGCAAATACAGAAAGTATGACGACAGTTTCTTGAATTTTGGTGTACAATTGTGGACACTGAAGAATGTCCTCAGTGTGTTGTCTGCCCTAAAGTGTTGGCTGCTGAGAGCATGTCCCCAATAAATTGAAATGTCATTTGGAAACTGTTCACAGTAGTTTAATAACTAAGCCTTGTGAGTATTTTTCATGCAAATTAAATGAATAAACAGAAAGCTGCCTTTTCTAACCAAACTACAGTCCCCAGCAAAGTTATTTTTTCATCATACAAACTTGCGTAGCACAATGCAAAAAACTCATACTACTGGAGTACCAAGTAATGAGCAACATAGCTCTGTGAATTCTGCTTCCCTTTGCAATGTTCTGCCTTTGTGAGGCTGGGTTTTCAGCACTTTTTCGCGGTTATCAAATCCAAGTTCAGATCAAGACTCAAAGTTGAGAATGAGATGCACGTTGCCATTTCAAAAGTACTAACCAGTATTTTGGTGAATTATGTTAACATAACTTATTAAACAAGCCCACCTTCCCATTAAGGGGCACAAACAAAAAGACATTGTTTACAATTCAAATAATTTCACATTCAAATAATTTCAATAAAATGTGTTGTCAAGTATTTTTACTATTTTGATCAAGCCTATTGGTTTTGAAAATTATTAAAAATAATAAAATTGAATCAACAGTCATTTCCCTTTCAAACTTATAATCTTTTGTAAAATATTGCACCACCATAGAACTTATTTTTGAACTTATTTTTGGGGAGGCATGTGGAAATTTTGACTGGTCAAGGGAGGTACAGTATGGAAAAAAAAGTTTAGGAACTCCTGCTTTACCAATTTGATTTACCAGTTAGAGTGGGTCCATCGTACTGTAAGGGAACCTGCGCCAAAATGAATGGATTGAAGAAGCAGAAGGTTGACAGTGAATGCTGAGTGTTCAACAAAGAATGGACTGCAAAATACTTTTTCACAGAGGTTGGAACAAAGACTAGATGTTTAATTTGTAAGGAAAGTGTTGCAGTGTTCAAAGAACACAATCACATTTGCATTTTTCTACCAAACATGATAACTATGCTAGCAATCTGTCATCTGAGGAGTGGGCTAATTCCAAACTAGCCGCTAGTTTACAGGCTCAGAAAATATATTTTACTACTATCCTGCACAAAGACAAGCTACCTGCCTGCATATAAAATTGCTAAACAAAGCAAGCCTCTCTCTGAAGGGGAGCTTTTGAAGGAGTGTATGATAGAAACCACAGATATTCTTTGTCTAGAGAGCAAGAGCAGATTTGAGAAAATAAGTTTATCGTGCAGAACAGTTACCCGTCGGGTCAAGGTAATCGGTGAAGACTTGGCTTGTGAGATGAAAGTCAAGTTTTATTCAATTTTAATTTTTTTATATTTAAAATATTTTTTTCTCTCAAGTTATCATCAACCTTGAGCTAATAAGCCCATGTTGGATTTTAAACCTATATAGGGCATAGACTATCTGTAACCACAGCCTGAAGTGGCCCGCTATACAATTTCAAAAATGTTATGTGGCCCTTGCAACAAATAAGTTTGCCCACCCCTGCTAAATGATTTCAGATCAGTAGTCCTCACCTCTCTGGTTATGAAAAGTTTTGATCAGATTGTGAAAATGAGATTGTGGCCAGATTGTGGCCAAAGGGTCACAGGGTCAGCTAGATCCATTATAGTTTGTATACAGGGTGGGAAGTGGGTGGAAAATGTTACAGCATGCCTACCCAATCTTGTTTTCCAACACTTTGAGGGAAACAAGACCCTGTTTGACTGCTGTTTGGGGATTTCTCCTCTGCATTTAATTGTATTAAACATCTCCTACTGGCAACTAAGCTATAGTGTAACTTTAGTCTTGATCTCAATCTCATCAGCTGGGTTACTGATTTCCTAACAGACAGAACTCAGACGGTGAGAGTCAACAATGTTTTATCCAACAAAAAGTATTCCTCTACTAGGTCACCCCAAGGATGTGTATTGTCTCCCTTACTCTTTGTCCTATACATAAACGATTGCACGAGCTACAGTATCACTACTCAAGACACATAATCAAATGTGCAGACAACTCCGTCATTGTTAGTGAAGTAGGACCTATATCTATACTGCACATATTGAGCACTACAATATTAGTATTGAACTATATTATAGAAGTCATTAGAATGATTGCTGAGATCTGTTAACTTAGGGCATCTCAAACTATTTGTTAGAGCAAACAAAGGTGACTAATACAGTACCAAAAGCTGCAAGCTTTGGAGGTGACAGCACAAGTTTCATCATGTCAAAGGAATGTTCTTTAGCTTTGTTCCTGAAGTCATTGTGATCACATTGTCACAATTTATTCATGAACCTGCACTTTGAGGGTTTAATGTATTTTATTTCATTCTGCTCCATCTGATCTCTTCTTCCTAATGTCTTTTGTAACGCTGTTTTATCTTTTCTATTCTCAAACATGGGGTAATGCTGGAGTGCTCTGCTGGGGTCTTATGTTGCCCAGCAATAAAAAAAAAAAAATCATATGATAAGATGTCTTGGGCTCCAATTAAGGAAAGGAAACTTTGATGAGATTGATGGGAGTAAGTATCATAAAACATTATTTAGAGAGACAATGAGAGATATAAAATATAGATCTGGTTTTTATTTACAGTATTTCTTGGCAGAACCAGTGCAAATGTCAACAGGCAATATTCTGAGACACAGACATTAGTTTTATTGTTAAATTCAGCCTTATTGAAACTACAAATACATTTTGTTGTTATACTAGTTTTGTTGCTCAAATAAGCCATTTTGTCATAAATAAATATCCAGTTATTTATGTTCAGATGCAGCCATTCAAAGTGTGCGGTTCAGACACGTACCGGAGGTAATTGGCTATGGCGTCGCACATTTTGATGCAAGATGACGCGGGGTACCGCGGTACGTGATTGGTTGACCGACAGGGGCACTCATGGTCCGTTGGTCTGTCGTAGAAAGATTTACAGTAAACGTCTTTACTGTGCCCGTTGTAGTATTGAATATTCATGTGGAATTTTACCACTAAACGGAAATCTTAGTGCCTGAGCATAAAAAGAATAGGAGCATACTGCAACGCGTGTGAAGGCCATATACGATATTAATTTTGGAACATAAACATACAGTATATGGCTGGTCTCGGTACTTTAAAGAAAACATACACGAAACATGGTTTCATTATGACCAGAATCGGTCTTGAAATATTTTTAACTTGATTTACAGTATTTGAGAGGTATGTCTTGACACCGATACTACGTAAATACGGCTCACGTATATTTTTCTAGGTTTATATTATGCATTTCATACGGTCAAATTACTTTTGAGCAACAGATAAGAAGCGCGAAACGGTATGCCCAGGGCGTTTTAGTTTCGTTTTGTGCTGGGACTCTGCTTTAACTATGTCGCCGTGGATTGATTAGAGATATCAAGTCATTTTTTAAATGTTGTAGTTCGTCTTGTAAAAATGTTACGAGTACATCATCTGTCAACAATTACACAGGTTCTGTTTCCATATTGCGGATTTTGGTTACGTAATATTATTTTCTAATTTCACGTTGTGAATATATGATTTGGGCAAACAGAGCCGCAAAGAAGTACATTATGGGTTGTTGTTTTTTTTGCAGTTTTATCTAGAACAAGCGATGCTTAAACCTTTGTCTGATTCTTGTGAAACTATCCATACGACAGTTACCTAGGAGTTGACTTCAGTGATGTCACTGATGGGATGTTTCTAAAAATCCATCCACTGTAAAATGTCTTCTCCAGTTGTTCTGCATATGTATTCGCTAATGAAGCTGTGTGTTCTGAGCCTGGTTCTCTACATTTCTGTATGAACAAGCTTAGAGGGCTAAAGACAGCTTGTGTTTAAATTGAGTGTATGGTAATTTATGCTTCTAAAGTCATGGTCAGCATTTATTATTGTACTGTGCTGTAAACTTGTTTTGTGCCTAATTACATTATTTTATAGCTTTATCAAATCTGTACATTGTCTGTCGATAATGTTTCTGTAGTGCTTTTTCAGCACTCAGCATGTGACTGCGCCGGTGGTGCTGTGGGTTAGGTTCCTGACTCCCACGTCACACGGTCTGTGATTGAATCCCGTGTAACTATGACCTTATTTTTTAACAAACATTTCTTTGAAAAAATGAAACGTTTCCCTTGGTCACAGATTAAATAAAACCTCACTTGTACCAAACAAATTTATATTTCTAAATATCACAACATGATCAAATTTAAGTCTTTTTAATAACAATGAATAGTCACCTACAGATGCAGCCATTCAAAATGGGTGAGGTATTTCGCGGCATGCCCCGGTGGGTGTGTCGCGGTATCACGCAGTTCACTTGTGTCACGTGACTAACTATCCGGCGTCGCCTTGTAAAACCGCCAGAGGGAGCTTAACCTCTCATGTACAGCATTTGAGCCTTTAATTTTGAACTGTGTATTACAGCATGTTAATCATCAGTCATTAAAATGTTGGTATATTTTATGAAAGCAAGATTGCTCAGTTGGACAAAAGTACACAACCTACCTTTTATCAGAAATATTTATGCATCAAAGCCTTTACTGAAGATATTACTAATAGTATTAATAATGGATGACTTTGGACAAGCTGTATACTCAAAGTATAATTTCTTTAGCACATTTGTACAAGCACTTGGAATCTGTCCAAGCCATCATACTTTGTCAGGCATTTTGTTTTACTTCAACGGGCATAAAAACTTCCTTGCTTTTAACAGGGCGTTTCATAATTTCTAACTACGAAAATGATTTAAAATGCGACACCTATCATTCAAATAGAGCTTAAAATATCACAAGGATCCTCAAGATCACAGCAAAGAGTGTATTAAAAGACACTTGTATTTATCAACGCTTTCTTTTCCGTATACCAGATTTTATGGAACCACTTCAGAGGGGTGTCAGCCAGTCAGATTCCAGGAATCGTCACTTTAAAGGAAAAATACACACCGGTATTCCATTTCTCCTTAACGATTTTAAGCATCAAAGTATTTAACTAGCATGTGAAATAGTGTGTGAAAAAGTGGTAGTTTAATGCTTTTCTGCTAATATAATATGGAATCGCGTATCTAAAGAATTCGTGTGCTGCGACAGGGCTGTGTAGGGCTGTTTCGCCTGCCTGTTCATGTGAGCTGTCTTGTAGCCTACTGGTCTAGGTGCATGACTACCAACTGGCAGGTTGTGTGTTTGAATCCAGCTGGTGCTGGACTTTTCATTTTTATTTATTTATTTTTTAATCGCGTAACATAAACATATTACCGTATGCAAACTGTACTGTATACAGTATGTATATGTATATTTAATGTTTTAACTGTGCCCATTTAAGTATTGAATATTCATATCTAATTTTACCACTGAAGGGAAATCTTAGTAGCTGAGCATAAAAAGAACAGGAGCATACTGCAACGCGTGTGAAGGCCCTAAACATTTTAAGCATCAAAGTCTTTATTTAACGCGATACCGGAGTCAACAAGCATACTTTTAGAATTTGATTAAAAGGGAATATAATATGGAATCGCGTATCTCAAGAAATTAATAACGAATAATTATATTCATGTTGCAAAAGAACTGCAACCCACATAAAAATCCCTTGCTTTTAACAGAGCCTTCCATAATTTCTAACTACGAAAATGCCAGGTGAAAGGATTTGTAAACATATTTTGTTAAAGCAAGTCAGTTTTTTCCGCAACACATAAAATACATTTTTCCAAGAAAGTTTAGCCTTTGTCACTAATGAAACCACTAAATAAAGACATAAATATAGAAATCTTAAGATTTGTTTTATTTAATGTTGGTAGCAGGATGAACTGTCAGAGTGTATATTTTGTTGCAGAGTTGCTGCAAGATGTTAACAGTGAAAAAGGTATTTAGAAATGAGTTATTTCAAGATGAAAAAGAAAACATACACGAAACATGGTTTCATTATGACCAGAATTGGTCTTGAGATATTTTTAACTTGATTTACAGTATTTGAGAGGTAAGTCTTAACACTGATACTACAGTGCTTATGTACTGCTCACGTATATGTTTCTAGGTTTATATTATGCATTTCATACGGTCAAATTTCTTTTGAGCAACTAATAAGAAGCGCGAAACGGTATGCGTTTTAGTTTCGTTTTGTGCTGGGACCCGTGGATTGATTAGAGATATCAAGTACATACAAGTAATTTTTTAAATGTTGTAGTTCGTCTTGAAAAAATGTTACGAGTATATCATCTATCAACAATTACACAGGTTCTGTTTCCATATTGCGGATTTTGGTTACGTAATATTATTTTCTAGATTTCACGTTGCGAATATATGATTTGGGCAAACAGAACTAATAATGAAGTACATTATTGGTTGTTGTTTTTTTTTGCAGTTTTATCTAGAACAAGCGATGCTTAAACCTTTGTCTGATTCTTGTGAAACTATCCACACGACAGGAGCAGTACCTAGGAGTTGACTTCAGTGATGTCACTGATGGGATGTTTCTAAAAATCCATCCTCTGTAAAACGTCTTCTCTAGTTGTCCTGCATATGTATTCGCTAATGAAGCTGTGTGTTCTGAGCCTGGATCTCTACATTTCTGTATGAACCAGCTTAGAGGAATAAAGACAGCTTGTGTTTAAATTGAGTGTAAGGCAATTTATGCTTCTAAAGTCATGGTCAGCATTTATTATTGTACTGTGCTGAAAACTTGTTCTGTGCCAAGTCACATTATTTTATAGCGTATTTATAGCGTTATCAAATCCGGTGGCGCTGTGTGTTAGTTTCCTGATTCCCTTGTCACATGGTCTGTGATTGAAACCTGTAAAACCGGTTTAATTCGTCACAGCCAGCACTCTTCAGGTGTGGGGGTCTTCTGCTCAGAATGAAACGCTAAAATGTAATATAGGCTCTGAATGGGTTCAATTATGATTTGGGCTTGATTAAGGTCGCTGCCTTTCATCTAAAACCCTACTTGAATCCTTCTAAACTAAAAACCAGTGTTAGTGAGTTCTAAATAAAGAGGTATCCAGGTAACAGTGAAACGGGCGGACAGTCTGGGGAGATCGCCCGTTTTCCATGTAAAAAGTTCCCTGGTTCCGCACCCCTTGGTGTTTCTCTCGCTCTCTCTCGGGTCACCTGATCATTAGCTCGAAAGATTTGAGTGCTTTGTGTATATTCTAATGGTAGTGGGGGCAGGGTGTGTGGGAACAGGTTTGGTTGAAATTGCATTGGAGATCTATGTTCTTCACACCTGAAACATTTTCTCTGAAAGCATTTTCTTCACAGTTTAACTGATCTTGTTACAGCATGTTACAGTTTACTATTATTAACCATATTAATTTTAAGTGCTTAATGTAAAATCTTGTAAAAATATATTTTCATTGTTCAAATATACATTAAGTCTGACTATCATATAATAAGTTAAATACAAAACTAAAGAGAAAATAGGGTTAAATATAATTCAAAATATTTTGCTAACATGAATAATAAAATGTATTAACTAAGGAGTAGGATGGCACAGTTGTTAGTATGTTTTTTGTTTTGTTTCTTTTTCATAAATACAACAGTAGTACCTGATGTCTCAGTGGCTTTCAAAATTAAATTATGCATGCAAACCTGTGAACTAGAAAGATAACTAAGATAACCATCCATTTATAATGGTGGTAAAGTGGTTAGCATTGCTATCTTGCAGCACTGGGGTCCTAGGTTCAATTCCTGCCATCCTGTGTGTGTGGGGTTTACATGTTCTCTCTGGGTTACATGGTTTTTCTCCATATGTGTGATATGACTCCCTCTCGCACTCCAAAACATACTGGTAAGTTAATTGGTTTATGGGAAAACTGGCCCTGGTGTGTGTGTGATTGTGTCTGTCTGTCCTGTGATGGACTGGCGCTATGTCCAGGGTGTATTCTGCCTTGTGTCCGTTGCTTACTGGGATAGGCTCCAAATCCTCTGTACTGGATAAAGAGATTAGAAATGGAAGTAAAGGCACTGTGCGGATGGAACTATACACAGTGTTAGAAACCCACTATGAAATGGCAGCATCTCACTGAGAATAAAATATTTTATAGTGCTGGCTTAAGGAAACAGCCTTTCCACCTCTCTTGCACATCAGTATCCATACCTAGTTATTTAAACAAATTGCCTCTAATTATAAACATCTTAATATGCTGGCTCTGTGGACCCGCATCAGCTATGTTTGCCCATTCCTTCAATTCATGTGCATCCAACACACAGTTCAATGCCAGCAACTACACATAATCTAAAATACAATCCTTATTTCAGTATCTATGTAAACATATAGTCTGTTAACTTCATCATCTTCATCAAAAGTATGCCTAACCCCATTAGGAAGTGTTCTTGTTATAAGTGTATTCCTCAGCTTTCTTTCATCCTAGTCTTTTATCCTGCAATAACTCAGCCAACACTTAAATCTCCAAAAGCTGCTTGTGTTAATTTCTTTAAATCACAAATATTATGTGTAAATACTGGCCATGTAATACTCTGCATTGTGGAATAATAGTTTATTTTAAAGGGAACTAGAGAAACTAAGAACTAGAGAAATCAAGAAAGGCTTTTTTTTCTAGAATTAATAAATGCACATCCTGTTCACTGGGGAAATTAAATCCACACTGAGCAATCTTCAATATGTTCAGAATATGACAGCAAGAATCCTATCAGGGATGCATTACACCTGTTTTCAAGTCCTTGCACTGGTTACCTATCAGATTTCGAGTCAACTTCAAAATCCTTATCCTCCTTATATACTGTCCTACAACTGTTATTATTGATCACCGAATTATTGTACTTGACATGACTTCATTCAGACTTTCCTGAACGTCTATGACAGGCAGAGAGAGTGCTGTTTCTGGTGCGATCTTTTGCAGCTGACATTTCACTGTTTTAAACGAACAAGAAATTAGATTGCTCATAAATCACTTATTCTTGTTACGAGTTCGGTAATAGGGACCGAACTAGTGAGTGAACCCACTTGCGAACAAAGCCAAGTCGTAAACCGAAAGTAAACCGTAATCGTAGGAACGAGCCGAGAGTCCAGGGGGAGCAAGATATCTGAAAGGGAACGTGTACCGAAGCCGAAGTGTGATCCGAAGTCGTAGTCCGTAGAGCAATCCGAGAATCCAGAGGTAGCCAGTTATCCAAGACAGAGCGAAAGTACCAATCCAAGCCGAGATCCGAAAAGCCGAAGTCCAAAGGGAAAAACCGTAAGCCGAAATCCAAGACAAACACAGAGTAGAAGAAGCGCAACCAGGAAGCTCGATAGGGAAAACCAATACTGAGCAACGAGGTAGGGAAGGACAGGTGTTTAAGTAGGATGAGACGGGGGTGTGGTGGTGAATGGAAAAACTGATAGGTGAACTGATGGATAGGGGCTACACCTACTTCTGCCTCTTCCGTTGCCGAGAGGCACGGATCGTAACATTACCCCCCCCTCTACGGGCGGCTCCTGACGCCCTAACGGGACGATCCGGGAAGTTAAGGTGGAAGTCTTTGATGAGATTGGGGTCCAGAATATCCTTCTCCGAAACCCAAGAGCGCTCCTCCAGACCATAGCCTTCCCAATCGACGAGATATTGTAGGGCTCCACGAGACCATCGGGAATCCAGGATTTTATTGACCGTGTAAGCAGGGAGTCCATCAATCACTCGAGGCGGTGGAGGTTTTTGTTGTGGTTTAGACAGGGTGGATCTGTGAAAGGGTTTAAGGAGGGAAACATGGAAGGTAGGATGGATCCGAAGGGTAGGAGGCAAGGCCAGTCTGTAAGTTACAGGGGTAATCTGGGCGAGGACATGAAAAGGACCAATGTACCTGGGAGCAAGCTTGCCAGAAGGTTGCTTAAGAGGAAGGTTACGAGTGGATAACCAAACAAACTGACCGCGTCGAAGTCTGGGTGGGATCCGGCGGCGCCGATCAGTTACCTTTTTCTGCTGAGCTGAGCTGCGAAGAAGGGTGGCTTTGGCCTTCCTCCAGGAGGTCTTCAGGTTAAAGATATAGTCCTGAACCGAAGGGACCTCTGTGTTGGGGTGGGAGTCAGGGATCAGAGGAGGCTGATAACCTAAGGCACACTTAAATGGAGACATGCCAGTAGAAGTAGTATACAATGAGTTGTGTGCATACTCAGCCCATGGGAGCAAGGACACCCAATTATCATGGGTAGAGGAGATATAAGTCCGTAAATAGGTCAGCAGTTCCTGATTTATGCGTTCTGTCTGACCGTTGGCCTGAGGGTGGTAAGCTGAGGTAAGTGAGACTGAGGCGCCCAGTGACTTACAGAAGGCCCTCCAAAACCGGGAGACAAACTGAGGGCCCCTATCTGAAACAATATCCTTAGGGATGCCATGCAATCGGAAGATATGTTGTACAAACAATTCTGCTAGTTCTCGAGCTGTAGATAAAGATGGTAGGGGAATAAAATGAGCAGATTTAGAGAAACGGTCTACCACTACCATAATAGTTGTGTGTCCATGGCTGGGTGGAAGGTCAGTAACAAAATCTACTGAGAGGTGGGTCCAAGGACGATCCGGGATGGGTAAGGGTTGAAGTAGGCCCGCTGCCTTCATTCGGGAAGACTTCATTTGGGAACAGATAGCGCAGGCCTGGACATACTCCTTGGTATCCTTAGCCATAGTTGGCCACCAGAAGTCTCTGGAGATGAAATCCAAGGTACGGTGGACTCCAGGGTGTCCAGCGAAGCGGGAGTCATGACCCCATTGTAAAACTGCCGATCGGACGGAATGAGAGACAAATAACTTGTCCTGAGGACACTGAGGAGGTACCTTCTGCCCAACCAAGGCTCGTTGGACAATCACCTCAATGTCCCATCTTACCGCAGCCAGGAACTTACCAGATGGAATGATGGGTTCTGGGGTCAATTTGGCCTCAGGGGGTTCATGGAGCCGCGAGAGGGCGTCTGCTTTGACGTTCTTAGAACCTGGAGTATAGGTCATCAAAAAATTAAACCTGGAAAAAAAAAGGGACCACCTAGCCTGGCGAGGACAAAGACGTTTGGCCGACTGCAGGTACTCCAGGTTTTTGTGATCTGTGTAAATCAAAAAAGGGTGATGAGCACCCTCTAACCAGTGCCTCCATTCCTCCAATGCCAGCTTAATGGCCAAGAGCTCACGGTTACCCACGTCATAGTTCATTTGGGCAGGGGATAACTTCTTGGAGAAGAAGGCGCAGGGGTGAATAATCTGTTTTTCTCCATGACGCTGAGAGAGAACAGCCCCCACACCATGGCCAGAGGCGTCCACTTCGACTACAAAAGGCAAAGTTGGATCAGGGTGTTTAAGGATGGGGGCTGTTGTGAACAGGTGTTTCAGACGCTGAAATGCTTCTTCAGCTTGAGGGGTCCATTTGCCTTGTCTTGGTCCTTTACGGGTCAAGGAGGTTATGGGAGTGACCACCGAGCTGAAGTTTCGAATAAACTTCCTGTAAAAATTAGCAAAGCCGAGAAATCGTTGAATGTGTTTGAGGTTCTTGGATGTGGGCCAATCAGTAATCGCCGAGACTTTACTCGAATCCATTTCCACACCCTCTGGAGAGATGACATAACCTAAAAAATGAATCCTTGAAGCATGGAAGGTACACTTCTCCAGTTTGACATACAGTTTATTCTTGATGAGCCGGGAGAGTACTTCTCTGACGTGGAGAACATGATCCTGGAAGGAATCAGAAAAAAATAGAATGTCATCTAGATAGACCAAGACAAATCTTTGTAGTAGATCACGAAAGATGTCATTAATAAAAGATTGAAACACCGCTGGGGCATTAACCAAACCAAAGGGCATGACCAAATATTCGTAATGTCCATGGGTAGTCATAAAGGCCGTCTTCCACTCGTCCCCTTCCCGAATGCGGATTAGATTATAGGCCCCTCGTAAATCCAGTTTGGTGAAGACTTTGGCTCCATGCACCGACTCAAGTGCTGCTGGAATTAGAGGCAAAGGGTACCGATTCTTGATTGTGATCTCATTGAGACCACGATAGTCGATGCAGGGACGAAGCCCACCATCCTTCTTTTCCACGAAAAAAAAACTGGCACATGCTGGTGAAGTGGATGGACGTATAAGTCCAGCTTTCAGAGAATCCTGTATGTAGACTTTCAGGGCCTCAGACTCAGAACTGGAAAGCGGAAAAATACGACCTTTAGGAGGGATAGTACCTGGCAGAAGGTCAATGGCACAATCATAAGGTCGATGAGGTGGGAGGGTCAAGGCCTCCTGCTCATCAAAGGCTTCCTGTAGATCGGAATATTGAGAGGGTATGGTAGGAACCCCTGAAGGGAATGTCGCCGTGAGTGCAATTCGTACTGGTAGATGACAGCAGTCTTTAATACATCTGGGTCCCCAAGCTAAAATTTCTTTTCGGGACCAAGAAATGTTAGGGTCATGCTGTTGTAGCCAAGGAAAGCCCAACACCAGAGGATGTGTTGGGGTCTCAAGGAGAAAAAAAACAGATGTCTTCCACATGGGTGGCGCCAATCTGCAAACTTATAATTTCAGTTTGCCATCTAATGAGTCCTGGAGATACGGGGGAGCCGTCGATCGATTGAACACGAAGTGGTGTAGTCACCGGGGTCAAAGGTAATTTCCAAGTTTGAGCGATGGAGGCATCAATAAAGTTTCCTGCCGCCCCTGAGTCTATAAAAGCTAGAAGAGGTCTCCTTTCAGTACCCCAGAATAGTGTAGAACGAATAAAAAAACTGAGGAAAACTGAGGGGATTGAGAAATCTCACTCACTTTAGGAACTTGAGAAGGGGGGCTGCGCCTCAAGGACGAGTATGAGGCAGGGCAGGCTGCTTTAAAGTGTCCTAATTTCCCACAGTACATGCAGCGACCCTCTCGTTGGCGCCTCTCTCGTTCTTCCGGGGTTAACTGGGTTCGGGCTACTTCCCTAGGTTGATCTGAGTCGAAAGATCTGATAGGAGAAAGCCGAGGAGCCTTTAATATTGAGGTCCGAGATCTTTCAGCACTCCTTTGACGAATTCTGATATCCAATTCCAATACTCGTGAAATTACTTCTTCCAAGGTACTGCCCAATTGCGGCATATTTACCAGACGATCCTTTATTTCTTCACTGAGTCCTTGACGGAAAAAAAAAATTAGGACCTCGTTGTTCCAGTGAGTCTCCGCTGCTGCTACTTGAAAATCTATAGCATAGTCTTGTACAGACCGGCAGCCCTGGCGGATGGAGGAGAGGCGGAAGGCAGTGTCTTGACCAACTACAGGACCACAAAAAACCCCCTTAAATTTTCCTAAAAAGAGATCATAATCCTGAATTTCAGGAGCCTCGTGATCAAGCAGAGCAGTAGCCCATTCCAAAGCGCGGCCGGTTAGCAGTGAAACTATGAAGGCGATCTTGTCCTGAGGAGAAAAAAAGGTTTCCGGATGGAGCCTGAAAACCAGCGCACACTGTGCTAAGAATCCCCGACATTTCGTAGGGTTGCCGTCAAACCTGTCAGGTGGAGTTAGTGGAAGAGGCCGAGGGGCAGGTGTAGCAGCTGGCGGGGGTGGAGCCGAAGCGGCAGCTCCAGCGTTGCTTCCTAGATTGCCGATGGGCGGCATTGCAGACAGGTGCGCAGAGATCTGTTGGACAGAAGCCTGGAGCTGGAGTAAGGCTTGTCCGTGCTGATCCAAAGACGTGCGAATCTCCTGTTGCTCCGCTGGGTCCATGTTAAAAGGCTCAGTATTCTGTTACGAGTTCGGTAATAGGGACCGAACTAGTGAGTGAACCCACTTGCAGGAGCGAACAAAGCCAAGTCGTAAACCGAAAGTAAACCGTAATCGTAGGAACGAGCCGAGAGTCCAGGGGGAGCAAGATATCTGAAAGGGAACGTGTACCGAAGCCGAAGTGTGATCCGAAGTCGTAGTCCGTAGAGCAATCCGAGAATCCAGAGGTAGCCAGTTATCCAAGACAGAGCGAAAGTACCAATCCAAGCCGAGATCCGAAAAGCCGAAGTCCAAAGGGAAAAACCGTAAGCCGAAATCCAAGACAAACACAGAGTAGAAGAAGCGCAACCAGGAAGCTCGATAGGGAAAACCAATACTGAGCAACGAGGTAGGGAAGGACAGGTGTTTAAGTAGGATGAGACGGGGGTGTGGTGGTGAATGGGAAAACTGATAGGTGAGCTGATGGATAGGGGCTACACCTACTTCTGCCTCTTCTGTTGCCGAGAGGCACGGATCGTAACAATTCTATGTAAACACAGCGTAATTGCCCTCCGAAAATCCTCTTTTTCTTGTTCGTTTTAGAGACCTTCATCGAAACTGATTTTAGATGTCAGAAAGGATTTATTTTCTCTGTATTTCCTACATTGCTTTGTCGAGATTTTAACTTTATATCTAACTTTATATCTAGGCTAAGATTTAAACTATAAATCGTACAGTGATTAATAGCAGTAAATACTGATGTTTTGCGCCCCCCTACCACAAAAATATATGTTTAACAAAATGTCATGTTCCCATAAAAAAGTCATGCCTTGGAGTATAGACCCTCAAAGGAATGCCATAGACTCAAACTGCAAAATAAACACATACAGAATCCTGGTACTGTATGAGTGATTGGTATGACTTTCCTCATTACAAATCTCTTATTAGAATTTAAATTTCTCTGTAACTTCAGGTCAGAACAGAGAAAATGTAACTGCCTTAAGGAGTTTACGATTATGAAAAATAGAAGGATAAGCATGATACGTATGTCTTCTGTCATGTTCTAAGTTATGTTACTGAGCACCAAATCTTATTGAGAATATGAATCCATTTAAGGTTTATACCATTAAAATAACGGTTTATTCCATGCTGAAAATATTTGTACCAGACTTTTTTGAGGCCTGTTTAATTGTGTCTGAAGTCTGATGTTGTAAATGTTATTGTTAAAAAGATCCATGAAAATGTCACTACTAAAATTAGCTGGTACTGTTGGTATTGTAAGTGGCAAGTAGAGCTCATATTTTAGATTTTGTGTAGTTGCTATCATTGAACTGTGTGTTGGATGCACATGAATTGAAGGAATGGGCAAACATAGCTGAAGCGGATCCACAGAGCCAGCATATTAAGATGTTTATAATTAGAGGCAATTTGTTTAAATAACTAGGTATGGATACTGATGTGCAAGAGAGGTGGAAAAGCTGTTTCCTTAAGCCAGCACTATAAAATATTTTATTCTCAGTGAGATGCTGCCATTTCATAGTGGGTTTCTAACACTGTGTATAGTTCCATCCGCACAGTGCCTTTACTTCCATTTCTAATCTCTTTATCCAGTACAGAGGATTTGGAGCCTGAAGAAAGATGTGAAGACGGGGGTTTGAATTTAATCTTTTCTGTAGGGGGTTTAGACTTCCAAGTCACAAGCAGGGGTTTATGGCAGGAAAGGGGGTTAACTGATAAGGATTGCAGATGCCAGCTAGGAACCCCCCTGGGTGTAATGTTAAACTGACCATTTGCCCAGAACATCGTAAACTGGCCAAATACCATGAACCCCCCTCTTTACCATCATACCGAGTGACGTCAGAAACGGAGAAGAAAACACTATATAACCCAAAAGTTTGTAACAGTACGTTGAACAATACTTCGGTTTTGTTGTTTCTTGCGGGAAACAAGACTTCGGCTTTATTGTTCCTTGCATGCAATAAACTCATCTGTTTCACTTCATCTCGGGATCAAGAACCTTATTTCTTCTGTTACAACAAATTTGGCGTAGTCGGCGGAGGCTCCAGAAGGCGCAGAACTTCCCATCGGCAGGAGAGACGGTCAGCGCGCACATAACTAAGAGGTAAGGACTCCTCTTTTATTTAAAAGTCCCGACTCTCTCTGACCGATTGGGAAATCTCTGCTCCCTGCGAGAATCGCCCGAGATGACGGAGTAAACGTGAGTTTCTGAATTCCTCTGGCCCGGGGAAGGCACCGGTGTATGTAATGGGTTGTTTGCTGTAAGCCCAGAATTTGGTCTGGCAGGGGTTCCGCGGTATTGTGTACAGGCGTTCGAAGCTGGTGTATGCCTTAATTGCGCGTGGAGTTTTGAACGGGTTTTGGACCCTTACCGTGAAGTCAGGACTGGTGTGGGTCTTAATTGCACCCGGAGTTCTGAAGGTCAGAACTGGTTTGGGTCTTAATTGCACCCGGAGTTCTGAGGCTCTGAATCGGTGTGGGCCTTAATTGCGCCCGGGGTTCTAGAGCAAGTGGTGCATTAAATGCACGTAGTTCAGGACTGGTGTGGGTCTTAGTTGCACCCGGAGTTCTGAAGGTCAGAACTGGTGTGGGTCTTAATTGCACCCGGAGTTCTGTGGCTGGGGATCGGTGTGGGCCTTAATTGCGCCCGGGGTTCTGGAGCTGAGTGGTGCATTAAATGCACGTATAATCCAGGATTGGTGTGGGCTTTAATTACGCCCGGGGTCCTGAGATTAGCTACGCCTTGATCGTGCACAGATTGGCGTGGCGTGGTTTTTTTTTTTGTTTTAAAGGAAGCAGGAGTGGAGGAGATATATGTATGTATGTTTTTGGTGTTTTCCTTGTTTGTGAAATACATATACACACGCACGACACTAACATAAACACACCTCATAATAAAAGAGCAAAGCATTAAGTAGCAGGATTTAAAGGACGTTGAGACCCGAGAATCGCCCTGATTGAGCTCGGTGCATAAGTCCACCCCGGGGCAAAAGCAGCGATGCTGGCGTTCTGGGGATGGTGAATTACTGATCAAGAAAGGGGGTTTTCGAGTTCTCGTTTCTTACCTGTGAACAGTGCGGTGTAAATCCTCTCTAAAGTCTCGGAGAGGCATTTAGATCCTGAGGTAACAGACGCCCTTGGCTGAATGAGTGCAGGAATGCACAGGTTTTTCAAGTGAAAGCATCCCCCTACTGAATGAGCTGTTACCTCACACACGACAAAAGTAAATCTTAAAGAGACCGAACATGTGCGCTAACTGATGGTTTGAGAAAGTGGTGGAAGGGTCCGTTTAAATATCGGAAAAGTGTAAGTTGACGGAAAAGAAGGAGAAAAATATGGAAAAAGCTGAGTTTGTCAGAGGGAATTTGGGGCGAAGGCGCCTGTAAAGAAAGCATATATGAGTATTGATTGGCAAAAGCACAAGCATGTAGCTCCCACCCTGGTGCACGGCCGGCACCAGTAGTGGCAGATACATGACGAAAAAAAAAGAAATTGGGATGTGACTTAAAAGTGTGTTTACGGGGAAAATAAAACCCGGAAGAAGATATACTTTACTCGCTACGAAAGAGTATAGGAAAAAAAAAAGCTAAAAGAGGCAGTACAGGAGAATGAGAAACGAATTAGGAATTAACTCCTGGTCACGCTGCACTGGTTAATGTGCTGCAGCCAGCGACTAAGTTATATCCTGCTCTCCCACAGGGGAACAAACAGGCAGGAAACGAAAATAATTGGGATCAATTCCCTCAGTGGCCATATGGAGAAGGGGGGTCTGATTGGGATAACACTTGGTATGAGTGTGATAAAAACGGATCAGGGTCTCCCCTGTTAGAGGGAGGGCGCCCGCAGGTCTGTACTCTCACTCGAAGTGGGAAAGGACTTGATGTAGCAGGGGCTGGCGCCGTTGATGACAGCGCCACTCTAACACTGTCTCGCACCCCGTCGAGGGGGTCTGCAATCGCACCTACCTTTCCTGATTTCCCCCATACGATCAAATCCAAAACCGTAAGATATTGACCGGTGGGCTAAAGTACCGCACCCGAAATTAGAAATGCAGCGAACCTGGAGTGCGCTTCAGGAATTAAAAGGATTCATGTAAAAGTAAAACAAGAATACAGCACATTGTATTACGAAGAGAAAAATATATTCTCGATGTGTATGTGTGTTTTATGAATTTGTGTGCCGGCATGTATGTGTGTAACTGTGAGTTTTGGTCTACTAAATGACGGTGTGAGTGTGTTTAGCCAGCGGGACTGGCTAGAGACGTAACTAAAGAGACTTGACGAAAATCAACTTAAGGAGATTGGAAAATATAAGAGCGTCTGAAACGTATAAGTACAGTACAGGTGGACGTAAAAGTAGTTAAACAGTTTTTGTATTATTATAAATTATTATAAATTGTAATTTATACAATTAGTTGTAATAGTGGAAACAATTTGGTTTTATTCGAATGTCTCGAAACCAGACATGCTGAAACGCTGTAGGTTTAGAATCGAGACTGGGGAGAATAACGTCTTGTGAGAAAATCTGTTTACCTAACGATTAGATCCTGTAAATCCCTTGTAGCCTCCCTAAGTCTGTCCCAGTCCAGTGGATAAAAATGTACTGTTAATGGAGTGTTGGTTTTTCTGTAGGGGATACTGGAGCACTACTGTCCTGCTTGTTTCACTCCTCTGTTCAACAGTGTACTATAGAGCAATGTATATGGGAAGATGGCAGGAGGCCACAGGAGTATTGGGACAGCAAGTTTTACTTGCCGAGTACCAGATTTTAATGGGTGGTTTGATCCCAGATCTATTGGGTTGAAATATTATGCATTACAAAGAATGACTATGCAGAACAGGGTATCACGTGGCTTCAACTGGCTGTGATCACTCAGTATGTTGATGGTATTCTGAGTGCTTCCCCTGACGAGGAAACCCACAAGTCTGAGTTGCTTCAGCTTTAGAGTGTCTAATAGAAGCAGTTATGATAAGGCCCTTTTGTGTCTAGCATTGTGGAATTTTAACAGGGCCTGGGTAATATGTTTTTTACAGGGTGAGTAAACTCTTAACAGATCTGCTTAAGGGGGGAGTGCAGTACAAGGACAAGATTCCCTTGGTTCCTGCAGCAAAAGCCGCCTTTAATAATTTGAAACAAGTTCTCTTACAGGTGCTGAGACTGGGGTTTCCTCAGAGGGATCAACCATTCCTTTGTATTATTGCAAGTAGCTGACAGAGGCCACCCAAGGAGCCCGCAAGCAGGTCCTGGAGGCGTGGGGACCACCACCTGAAGGAGGGCACAACCTCATCCCAGGAGAGTGGGTGTGGATCAGGAAATTTCCTTCACAGGTTCTCCAGCCCAGGTGGGATCCAGATCCTGTTGACAACCGAGTCTGCGGTTCGAGTGGAAGGAAAAGATCGCTGGATCCACGCGCCACACTGCCGACGAGCCTCATCCCCATTTACAGACTCAGAATGAAATCATTTCTGTCAATAATGATAATTGTTGCTGTAGAACTATGTTCCGCAGGGATTAATGATCATCTCTCCCACAAAGGAGAACATGGAATTAATTCCTTTTTAGGCCTCTCCTATCTGACAGCTAAGAAAACCAACCAAAGTGCCTGCTGGGTGTGTGCAGCATTACCCAAATATGTACAGGGAGGACTTCCTATGGGAGCCATTCCTTGGCGTCTCGAGGAAGTCATAGGCATGATCATTTGGAGGGATAATTTAGGAGATTTTAATATGACAAACTATGGGGGTTGCCATAACACGACTTTAACCTGCACAACATTACAGTATCTACAGTAGCGAGGCTTAGAGCCCACGAGTTTCACAGGCTCTTACGCTCCTAAATATAACAGAAGCCATACACCACCATACCTGACTCTAAATAAGGAACGTGAGGGAAACATATGTTTTCAGCACACTAATGGTCTGCACTTGGTTGGATGGAGTCGTTGCAACCTTACCATCGCTGCAAATATATCCACCTCTACCTTCCAAATTCCAGGATGGGATCGGCACACCCCACAATTCGGTATAAGTTTCTTATTTTCAGAGGCATGGGGAGCGCCAAACGGAACATATTTCATTTGTGGAAAACGAGCCTACCCATGGTTGCCAGCCCAGTGGTCTGGCTCATGTTATTTAGGATATGTGGTTCCTCATATCCGTGTTCAAACCCACACCCCCTTCGGACCTAACCACAGACCACAAAGAAAATTGGCTGATTGGGAATATTATTTAGGTATAATATTTCCACAAGCCGGCATGAACTTTCTGAGTCGAGAGTTAATTCAAATGGCTTCGACTTTAGAAGAATTAGCAAATTCTACCTCATCTAGTCTGAAGGCTGTTAATGATGAGATGGTAGCCCTCAGAACAGTGGCCATGCAGAACCGACTAGCTTTAGATTATGTACTGGCGGCCCAAGGAGGAACTTGTGCAGTAATTGGCACTGAATGCTGCACATATATCCCTGATAATTCTGAGCACATCTCAGATCTGGCCCAACACATTTACAATGAGGGACAGAAATATCAGGACTATTATACTGAAAATTGGGGAATTGGGTTTTGGGTAAAGTCTGTGTTTGGGGCCTGGGGTGGAACCTTTTTATAGTGTTTATCTGTAGGAGTAGTATTGTTTATATGTATAATTGTAATCATCACGTGCACAAAAACATGTATCACATCTTGCCATAACCGTGGAACGTACAATGTCATGGCAATACATACCTGTTCGCCAAGAAAGGAAAGATCTGCCCTGACATTGTATGTATAAAAATAGGCTACACTGACGTATGCCATATTTTATAAGGGGGGAATGAAGAAAGATGTGAAGACGGGGGTTTGAATTTAATCTTTTCTGTAGGGGGTTTAGACTTCCAAGTCACAAGCAGGGGTTTATGGCAGGAAAGGGGGTTAACTGATAAGGATTGCAGATGCCAGCTAGGAACCCCCCTGGGTGTAATGTTAAACTGACCATTTGCCCAGAACATCGTAAACTGGCCAAATACCATGAACCCCCCTCTTTACCATCATACCGAGTGACGTCAGAAATGGAGAAGAAAACACTATATAACCCAAAAGTTTGTAACAGTACGTTGAACAATACTTCGGTTTTGTTGTTTCTTGCGGGAAACAAGACTTCGGCTTTATTGTTCCTTGCATGCAATAAACTCATCTGTTTCACTTCATCTCGGGATCAAGAACCTTATTTCTTCTGTTACAAGAGCCTATTCCAGTAAGCAACGGACACAAGGCAGAATACAC
This sequence comes from Lepisosteus oculatus, assembly GCF_040954835.1. Taxonomy (NCBI): domain Eukaryota; kingdom Metazoa; phylum Chordata; class Actinopteri; order Semionotiformes; family Lepisosteidae; genus Lepisosteus; species Lepisosteus oculatus. The sequence continues at coordinate 33,433,916 of NC_090708.1, forward strand.
CCTGGACATAGCGCCAGTCCATCACAGGACAGACAGACACAAACACACACACACACCAGGGCCAGTTTTCCCATAAACCAATTAACTTACCAGTATGTTTTGGAGTGCGAGAGGGAGTCATATCACACATATGGAGAAAAACCATGTAACCCAGAGAGAACATGTAAACCCCACACACACAGGATGGCAGGAATTGAACCTAGGACCCCAGTGCTGCAAGATAGCAATGCTAACCACTTTACCACCATTATAAATGGATGGTTATCTTAGTTATCTTTCTAGTTCACAGGTTTGCATGCATAATTTAATTTTGAAAGCCACTGAGACATCAGGTACTACTGTTGTATTTATGAAAAAGAAACAAAACAAAAAACATACTAACAACTGTGCCATCCTACTCCTTAGTTAATACATTTTATTATTCATGTTAGCAAAATATTTTGAATTATATTTAACCCTATTTTCTCTTTAGTTTTGTATTTAACTTATTATATGATAGTCAGACTTAATGTATATTTGAACAATGAAAATATATTTTTACAAGATTTTACATTAAGCACTTAAAATTAATATGGTTAATAATAGTAAACTGTAACATGCTGTAACAAGATCAGTTAAACTGTGAAGAAAATGCTTTCAGAGAAAATGTTTCAGGTGTGAAGAACATAGATCTCCAATGCAATTTCAACCAAACCTGTTCCCACACACCCTGCCCCCACTACCATTAGAATATACACAAAGCACTCAAATCTTTCGAGCTAATGATCAGGTGACCCGAGAGAGAGCGAGAGAAACACCAAGGGGTGCGGAACCAGGGAACTTTTTACATGGAAAACGGGCGATCTCCCCAGACTGTCCGCCCGTTTCACTGTTACCTGGATACCTCTTTATTTAGAACTCACTAACACTGGTTTTTAGTTTAGAAGGATTCAAGTAGGGTTTTAGATGAAAGGCAGCGACCTTAATCAAGCCCAAATCATAATTGAACCCATTCAGAGCCTATATTACATTTTAGCGTTTCATTCTGAGCAGAAGACCCCCACACCTGAAGAGTGCTGGCTGTGACGAATTAAACCGGTTTTACAGGTTTCAATCACAGACCATGTGACAAGGGAATCAGGAAACTAACACACAGCGCCACCGGATTTGATAACGCTATAAATACGCTATAAAATAATGTGACTTGGCACAGAACAAGTTTTCAGCACAGTACAATAATAAATGCTGACCATGACTTTAGAAGCATAAATTGCCTTACACTCAATTTAAACACAAGCTGTCTTTATTCCTCTAAGCTGGTTCATACAGAAATGTAGAGATCCAGGCTCAGAACACACAGCTTCATTAGCGAATACATATGCAGGACAACTAGAGAAGACGTTTTACAGAGGATGGATTTTTAGAAACATCCCATCAGTGACATCACTGAAGTCAACTCCTAGGTACTGCTCCTGTCGTGTGGATAGTTTCACAAGAATCAGACAAAGGTTTAAGCATCGCTTGTTCTAGATAAAACTGCAAAAAAAAACAACAACCAATAATGTACTTCATTATTAGTTCTGTTTGCCCAAATCATATATTCGCAACGTGAAATCTAGAAAATAATATTACGTAACCAAAATCCGCAATATGGAAACAGAACCTGTGTAATTGTTGATAGATGATATACTCGTAACATTTTTTCAAGACGAACTACAACATTTAAAAAATTACTTGTATGTACTTGATATCTCTAATCAATCCACGGGTCCCAGCACAAAACGAAACTAAAACGCATACCGTTTCGCGCTTCTTATTAGTTGCTCAAAAGAAATTTGACCGTATGAAATGCATAATATAAACCTAGAAACATATACGTGAGCAGTACATAAGCACTGTAGTATCAGTGTTAAGACTTACCTCTCAAATACTGTAAATCAAGTTAAAAATATCTCAAGACCAATTCTGGTCATAATGAAACCATGTTTCGTGTATGTTTTCTTTTTCATCTTGAAATAACTCATTTCTAAATACCTTTTTCACTGTTAACATCTTGCAGCAACTCTGCAACAAAATATACACTCTGACAGTTCATCCTGCTACCAACATTAAATAAAACAAATCTTAAGATTTCTATATTTATGTCTTTATTTAGTGGTTTCATTAGTGACAAAGGCTAAACTTTCTTGGAAAAATGTATTTTATGTGTTGCGGAAAAAACTGACTTGCTTTAACAAAATATGTTTACAAATCCTTTCACCTGGCATTTTCGTAGTTAGAAATTATGGAAGGCTCTGTTAAAAGCAAGGGATTTTTTATGTGGGTTGCAGTTCTTTTGCAACATGAATATATTTATATCGTTATTAATTTCTTGAGATACGCGATTCCATAGTGTAACGCCCTCGCCTGGTGGTGAGGAGGAAGCGCCCCTAGGCGCTCGTAGTACCGCTGGGCATGATGGGAGAGGTAGCCGGGAAGAGTCTGAGGGTCAGCACGATGACCAGCGGCTGACCCTACCTGTGTAAATAATGTCCTAGTAATTCTAGTGCCCTGTGTAGTCCTGTAAAAGTAGAGTTTGTTGTTAGGTAATTACCACCCTAAATGTGTGTACGTGTTCGTCAGTCTCCTCATGTGTGTGTAGATCCTGTGTTTGGTTTTGGTGTGGTTGTTAAATAAAGTCAGTGCTTGGTTAATTGCGTCTCCACTGTTCTTTAGTTCTGAAAAAGAACCTGCAAACGCTACATTGGTGTCAGAAGTGGGCAGAATGAACAACTCGTGGCAGACACTACCCGATTCCGTAAAGCGCTGGCTGACGCTGAAAGACGCAGAACCCATCGGGGGAGCACATAGGGAGCCTGAGTATCTCCTGGGTGCGACAGGTGGCCACAGCCCTTACCAGGGCTACCCAGTAGTGGTCCCGCCAGTAGAATTAGGGCGGCCGCCCTGGAGAGAGGATGCCTTCCCTGCTGGAGCCGATCAGCGATTCCCACACCCATCGGCGCGGGTGCGACCAGGTCGCTACGATGGTTAAGCGCCTTGGGAGACCTATGAGGCGCAGTTCCAGCTCGCGGCCCGGACGAATGGCTGGAGCCGGGTGGAGATGGCCGGCCACCTGGCGGCGGCGCTGGAAGGAGCGGCCTGCCAGGTGCTCCTGGACGTCCCGGAGGAGGACAGAGGCGACTACACGGCGCTGGCAGCAGGCCTCCAGCTGCGCTTCGGTGTAGAGGAGGTGCCGGACTTGATGCGGGAGAGGCTGGCCCTGCGGCGGCGCCGACCAGGAGAGCGACTGGGCCCGGTCGCTGCGGATATCATGTTCCTCGCCCGCCGAGGATACCTAACTTTCCCCCGGGAGGTGCAGCGGGAGATGGCTCTCCAGGCCTTTCTCAAGGCCCTCTTGCCCGAGGAGCTGCGGCGCCACGTGCGGCTGGCCGCGCCAACATCGCTAGAGCAGGCCTTGGCCCTTGCTACACGGGCTGAGGTAGTGTTCGGGGTGACTGGAAGCGCCAGCAGACGCAGTGCGCCCTGCCGGCTGACCGAGACGGCGACGGAGGAATCCAGCGAGGGGGAAGAGGAGCCAGCCCGTGCAGCGACCGCCGCGGAACAGCCCCGCACGCTGATTTGCAACCGCTGCGGGAAGAGAGGACACCGAGCCCGGTTCTGCCGGGTACCCGAACCTCGCTCTCCCCGATCGGTGTCGGGAAACAGGAACGGGGCGGCTCAGCGCGGGGAAGGCCGCCCTTTGAACACCTCAACCCCCGCTCCGGAGAGCGCTGTAAAAACCGGCACCCCACACGCCACCGTGGGGCGAGTCGGCTGTAGCCGGGGCCTGTACCTCCACTGCCGGATTGAGGACCAACCCTGCCTGGCCCTACTCGACACCGGTTCATCAGTAACCCTAATCCGGCCGGGCGTCCTCCCCGACACCGAGGGCACCAACCCCCCAGGATGGGAGGCCTCCGGCCTGCGGCTGAGGACCGTGACGGGACAGCTCGCTGCAGTCCGGGGGAAATGGGTGCTTGCCTTCCGTCTGGGTGCAGCGATGGTGCGCAACCCCTGCTACCTTGCACCCATCCAGGAGGACTGCATTCTGGGGCTGGACCTACTGCAGCGAGTGGGGGCCAGGTTGGACTTGGACCGGCAGGAGTTGGTGTGGCAGGGGGAGCGACTGCACCTGGTGGAGGGCAGGTCCGGCGAAGGCCGAGGGACGCGGGCTTGCCGGAGCCGGGGGAACAAGAGGCAGCGGCGGCAGCGGCGGCGGCGTCAGTCGCTGGGGCAGACCAGGCCTGCGAGCCGGGGAGCGAGCGTGCCGGATCCTGCCCTTGAGTTGGCCGGGGGGCCAGACAAGGCGGCGCCGGGGGCCGGGCGTTGCGTGGAAGCGAGGCGTGCCGTTGAGGACCTCTTCCAGCGGAGCTGCGAGGGCCTCGATCAGGACCAGCGGCAGCGGCTCCAGGAGCTACTCACCCAGAACGAAGACCTCTTTGCGGCGAGGGATGAGGACTGCACCCGCACTGCCCTGGTCCAACACGAGATCAACACCGGCAATGCTCGGCCCATCCGCATCCCACCGGGACGCATGGTCCACGCCAAGCGGACCACCGCCGAGGAAAAGATCCGGGAGATGGCCGCAGCGGGGGTGATTGAGCCCTCCGCGAGCCCATGGTCGGCGCCAGCCGTACTGGTTAAAAAAAAAGACTGCTCGTGGAGGTTCTGCGTCAACTACCGCAAGCTGAACGAGGTCACCCGGAAAGATTCCTACCCCCTGCCAAGGATAGATGACGCCCTGGACTACATCACCGGGTCGACCTGGTTCAGCTCCCTGGACCTCCGCTGCGGCTACTGGCAGGTACCACTTGCTCCCGATGCTCGCCCGAAGACGGCCTTTTCCATCGGCCAGGGCCTCTGGCAGTTTACTGTCATGCCTTTTGGCCTGTGCAATGCCCCGGCGACGTTCGAGAGGCTGATGGAGAGGGTGCTGGCATCGGTCCCGCGGAACCAGTGTGTGTTGTATCTGGACGATCTGCTGGTTCATGCACGGAGTTTCGACTAGGCCTTGACGAACCTCCAGGCGGTGCTGGCCTGCATCCACCGTGCTGGCCTGAGGCTCAACCCCCGCAAGTGCGAGCTCCTGCGGCGGGAGGTGACCTTCCTGGGACATGTTGTTGGACCGCGAGGGGTGGCTACGGACCCAGGTAAGGTCGCCGCAGTGAGGGGCTGGCCGACTCCACGCACCGTCGCGGAGCTCCGCAGCTTTCTGGGGTTGGCCTCGTACTATCGGAGGTTCGTCCGGGACTTTGCCAGCATCGCTGCCCCGCTGCACCGCCTCACCGACAAGGGCCGCCGTTTTGACTGGGACTCGGGCTGTGAGACTGCCTTTGGCCGGTTGCGTGAAGCTCTGGTGGGGGCCCCCGTGCTGGCCTACCCCGACCCGCGGTTGCTGTATATTCTCGACACCGACGCGAGTGACTCGGGGGTGGGGTCGGTGTTGGCGCAGGAGGGGCCGGATGGGGAGCGCGTAGTGGCTTACTATAGTCGGGCTCTGACTAGGCCTGAGCGGAACTACTGCGTGACCCATCGCAAGCTGCTGGCGGTGATGGCGGCGGTCCACCACTTCAGGCCGTACCTGTTCGGGACCCGGTTCCGGTTGAGGACCGACCATGCGTCCCTCACCTGGCTGCTCCACTTTAAGGAGCCAGAGGGGCAGATGGCGCGATGGATAGAGATCCTGCAGGAGTATGACTTGCACCGTGCGGGGTCTCGCCATCTCAATGCCGACGCTCTCTCGCGTCATCACTGCGCCCGGCGGGAGCAATGTGAGGAGGCTGTCCGCACCCACGGCCCGGGAGGGGCCGCTGGGGATGGGCCTGCCAGACCTGGCGCAGCATCAGGCAGCTGATCCTGACGTGGGGCCGGTGCTCCGCTGGAGGGCAGCAGGAGTGCGGCCTACGCGAGAGGAGCTCGCCCCGCACCCGAAGTCCGTCAAGGCCCTCTGCGCCCTGTGGGAGGCCTTGGAGGTAAAGGACGGGATGCTGCGCCGGGGGTGGCGGGTACCCTCCAGTGGCGAGGTACGGTGGCAGCTGGTGGTGCCTCGGTCGCTCCACGGGGCGGTGCTCCGAGCGGTGCACGGCCAGCCGGGTGTGGGGCACTTCGGCGGTAAAAAAACCCTGCAGCGTCTCCGAGGCCATTTTTATTGGGGTCTTTGCCACCGGGACGTGGAGCGGTACTGCCGAACGTGTGCGGTGTGCGTGGCGCAAAAGGGTCCCCCAGAGCGCTTTTGGGCCCCCCTCCAACAACACCAGGTGGGGGCTCCTATGGAGCGGGTGGGAGTGGACGTTTTGGGCCCGTTTCCGCGCACCGAGGCCGGGAACCGCTACGTCTTGGTGGCCATGGATTACTTTACGAAGTGGCCGGAGGCCTACGCCCTCCCGGACCAGAGTGCCCCCACGGTGGCCGATGCACTGCTGGAGGGGATGTTTGCCAGGCTGGGGGTGCCGGAGGAGTTACACAGTGACCAGGGGCGTAACTTCGAGTCCCAGGTCTTCGCCAGAGTGTGCCAGCCCCTGGGGATTACTAAGACGCGGACCAACTCGCTGCATCCCCAGAGCGACAGGTTGGTAGAGCGGTTTAATCGGACGCTCACCACCCAGCTGGCCACCCTGGTGTCCCGGCACCAACGGGACTGGGACCGCCACCTCCCCCTTGCGCTCTGGGCGTATCGGACCGCGGTCCAGGAATCCACCGGGTGCACCCTGGCCTCGCTCATGCTGGGCCGGGAAATGCGAACACCGGTGGACCTGGTCTTCGGCCCGCCGCCCAGAGACGGGTCGGCACCGCCGGCTGGACCGGACTACAAGTGGGACCTGCGGCAGCGGATGCAGCGGGTGCACAGCTTTGCACGGACCCACCTGACACAGGCAGGGGTCCGGCAGAAGCGGTACTACAACCTGCGCTGCAGGGGGCCTGCCTTCCAGCCCGGGGACTCGGTTTGGGTGTACAACCCGCGCCGCCGCAAAGGCCTCAGCCCTAAGCTGGCGCCATCGTGGGAGGGGCCCGCTGAGGTACTCGGGGTGCTGGGCGAGGTCTGCTACCGTGTCCGGTTGCGAACACAGGGGAGAGTGGTGGTCCTGCACCGAGACCGCCTGGCCCCCTACCGGGCCCGGGAGGAGGAGCCGAGTGGGGAGGCTATAATTAAAGACCAGCTATAATTAATATCGTTTATGGCCTTCACACCCGTTACAGTATGCTCCTATTCTTTTTATGCTCAGCTACTAAGATTTCCCTTCAGTGGTAAAATTCAATATCTACAACGGGAACAGTAAAGACGTTTACAGTTAGTCTTTCTACGACAGACCAACGGACCACGAGTGCCCCTGTCGGTCAACCAATCACGCACCGTGGTATTTTGCGTCATCGCGCGTCACGATGCACAACGCCGTAGCCAATTACCTCCGGTACGTGTCTGTACCGCGCACTTTGAATGGCTGCATCTGTATGCGTAACAAAATAAACATTTATATTGATTTGAATCGCGTTTTGATTTAAATCGTAAACGCGTGTTTAAATATATGTGTTTAAAGGCAATATACTGTTTAAAAGCGCTGATTCTTATGGAATGTGTTCCGCCGGGGATTCAAAAAATTTATTTTTTTAGTCGCGTATCTAAGGAAAATTGCACTATAACTTTGTTCATGCACAAACAGTGGCATGTTACATTATAAATTTGGGTGTCTCCTCTTGCCAGAAAGCTCTAAGTTTTTGACTTTTTCTAAATTGCAACCCATAAATAAAGCTGATACAGTTTAGACTTACTGTATTCTAAACTGTATTACAGCAGCCCATTGGACAATCCAATGTAAATTGCAAAAATGCACTTGGAATCTGTCCAAGCCCTTCTACGAAAATTATTTAAGCTGCGACACTTATCATTCATCTTTAAATAAACTTTATTTTATATAGCGTTCTAAGCGAATAGGTAATTAGATTGCTCATAAACCTAATCACTTTTTATACATAAACACAGCGTGATTGCTCTCTTAAAATGCTTTTTCTTTATATTTAGGCTCAGATTTCAACTATAGATCGTATTATTATAAACTTTCTTGGAAAAATGTATTTTATGTAAACCGTGTTTGCTATTAATTAATTTAGGGCTAAAATACGTTCATTGTCTTCCAATCGAGTCGAGTTGACATTGGAATCTTGCCATGCCCGGACTGTTACACCAACGCATTAGCATGTAAAACTGATTTCATTGATTTATTTTAGTTAAAATATTATATATCACCTTTAAAAGTGGAATCTCAAAGCAAAGTAAATACCCAACACTGATTGTACCCATCTGTCCTGCTAATAAAACACCTTGAATTGAATTGAATTGAGGGAGAGAGGGCGAGCGAGATAACCAGGACGTAAGGCAAATAAGATACACTCCACAGGCATTCACAGCAGCGACATAAGAAACGTTTGCACATATAGTTAAGTTATTACTTGGTTTTCAAAGTGCAATGAAATACAATATTGTTGTCGTTGCTGTTCTTGTTGTTTCTATCTTGTAAAGCATTTTGAGAAGCCACCTTTAAAGGTGATATATACTGTAAAAGCGCTGATTCTTATAGAATGTGTTCTGCGGGGGATTCAAAATTTTTTTAATTTTTTTTTTAATCGCGTATCTAAGGAAATCTCAGTATAACTTTGTTCATGCACAAACAGTGGCATGTTACATTCTTAATACTGCTATTCCCTTTGTGCCCGATTAAAAAAAATGTCTTGAATCCCCGGCGGAACCGGACATCCATATGAATCAAGTAACAGGTTTATTCCATGCTGAAAAAAAGAAGTAAGAAAACACATTCAATAAGAATTGACTGAGCTCCGCTCTGTACCACGCAATGATCCCCCCAGAGTCTCTGCCCAGGGTTATTTGGGTTTTTAGACAGAGGGTAAAAAACTCTCTCTCTCGCTTGACCTCCCCCTCCCTGTGCATTGTCTGTTTTTTTGTTAACGAGGCTCGCCAGCTAATGTGAATCGAAACCTGTCTTTCTAGCTTTTAAAGTCGTGCGATGTATAAGCCACAATTCAAATAGAGAAAAAAGAGCTGACTGACAAGATTTAAGATGTGGCTGTCAATGTTGGATTAAAAAAAAAACATTGCCCTACGTTTGTTGCATTGCTCGAAAAATAACTTTATTTCGAGAGACTGGATAAGTAATTCAAGTGTTTTTTTTAACTTCCTGAAAAACAACTAACAATTTAATTATATGTGCAAACGTTTTATGATATGTCGCTGTTGTGAATGTCTGTTGACATGTGCTGGCTGGACAGGAGGCTCTACTGTACACAGAGAGGGGCGGGAGGAGGGGTCAAGCCGATACATACTCTTAGAGTTTGATTAATAGGGAATATTATACAAAAATATAGTACTAAAAATAAGATACACTCTACAGACATTCACAACGGCGACTGTCAGAAGATAGGACACAGCGGCTCAGGCACCCGCTGAATGGAAACTTTAATGTTCTGTATGGCTAATACTAAAGCCAATAATTCAATACTTTAATATTCTTTTCTGTATGTTTAACAATAGTGGGTACTGGCCTAATTCGTCCCTACTCCCGTTGTTAGGTGTTAATGTGTTGTTAGGTGTGAATTTGTACCTGTTTCCCTGAGGTCTGTTTTTTTTTCTGGAAAACCATAACTCTGGTCTTGTCCAGATTGACTGTCGGCGCCCAGGTCTGACAGTGCTGCTCCAGCAGTGCCAGGTTCTGGCGCAGCCTCTGTTCTGTGGGCCGCAGCGGGACCAGGTCATCTGCAAAGAGCAGGAACTCGATTTCCATAATTAATGCAGATCAGTAAATCCAGGGACAAAACAACTATTGCACCCGGGTCCTCAATGGGCTTTGACGTGCTAATGCATTGGTTTAACAGTCCGGGTGTGGCAAGCCTCTAATGTCTCCCGACTTCGGCAAAAGGCACCCGCCTTTCATTGGAAGACAATGAACATTCTAGCCGTACATGTGAATATAGCATATATACACCAAGGGATTGGGTGAGCTCCCATCACAAAAAAAACTGCGAACCTGCACTACAGCGACCACAGTACAGTATGGAGACGAAGACCTTTTACGGGAAGAGACGGGGTGCTTCTACCGCCCCAGCTTCCAAAGAGCGAAGGGTAAGCAAATACAGCAGACTTCATCTGAAATACGCGATTACAGCGCATATTACAAGGTATTATTGCCGTTTTGAATTTTAAATTCAATTATAATTATTTCTTCGTAGCCTGTTCTTCAAGAAAACACCGCACGGGCGAAACGATCTTCGAAATCTACCACCAGGACAGTAAAAAAGAAAGAGGTAAGACGGAAAAAAAGAAAAGTTTATTTTGACGTCTGTTCCGCGACTGATGAATACTACTGTGTGACTTTATTTCTTACATGAATTATGTTATTTTGCCACAGGCCGTGGGTCTCTGCTCTCGGCCACAGGCCAGGGTGCCAACCTGTAGAAGCAGCACCTGTGTGGAGACATTTCGGCAGCAGCGGGAGCAGTACGATGCATTACTGGGGAGGACTGGGAGGCTAGAGACACTCCTGAAAATGCAGAGGAAGGAAACAGTGTGTTCCAGCAGTCAAACAGTTGAGCAGCTGTTTCCCGAAAAAGTGCCTCTCCCCGCCGCGCAGGTTGCAGTGCCTGGCGGAAGCTTTGCCCCCCGCAGAGCACACACCGCCTCAGGACACTCCATCCCGGCCTCTACACTCACCACCACGCAGGAATTTGTTGATGCTGTCCCCGCCGTCTCTCTCCCCCGAGGAAGCACCGTTTACAGAGCGGAATTCACAGACACCAGTGGGACGAATAATTCTCCCAGATATCCAACTGTTACCCATCACTCAGGAGATGGAGAGGGGGTTGTACTTGCAGTGCATCGGCATAGACGGGAAAGCAAGAGCCGACGGCTACGCCGCCCTCGTGTTTCGAAATCTTGTGACTTTTGAAATTTACTGGGGGTGGACCACGTCTGTAAATTTCGATGGGTCCAGAGGCAAAAGTGCCTTGCCTTGCAATCTCTGGGAAACCATAAGTAGCATGGTGAATCTGAGATTTTCAACCCTTACTTCGTGCGACTGGAAAATAATTCATGATCGGATCAATGGAATGCTTTGTAGAAGGAGGCGCTCTTTTCCTCTAGTCTAACAGTCTGTCCACAAACAAAACATTCCTGTTAGACAAGAGGAATTGAAAAAAAACAATTACTTTTGTCAATGGAAACCGGTGTGTGTGTCTCTCTCTGCTGGATGTCCCTCTCACTCTCTGCTGAATGAATAAAAGCATTTTATTAAAAAACGCGTTTGCGTTTGTCTGGTATTTACTTTGGTCCCTTTTAACTGTTTTTCGATCTACTGTATTGCATTGAGATGCCACTTTTAAAGGTGATATGTAAAATAAAGTTTTTTATTATTGTTATAGAGAAACATGATCAGATTTTCCCTGGTTCAGAAAAAAAAGATCTAAAGTGCTACACCTAACTTTTTTAATTCGATGTATTTAAAGCAGTGAACTACTGTAGGTGTAACATAACATTCAGAAATACAATCGAGAATAGTTTTGTGGTGTTTGTTTGGATGAAATGTTCCTAAAACATATAACGTAACAAAATTAAAGACGATTAAAATCTGTAATCTTTCCACTTGTACTGTATGTCATCGGAAAGTTTTCTGCTTTGTTTAAGGATGGTATCAAAAAGTAATCTTAAGTTGTGAGAAAGCTGTGCTCAATGTATTTAAGGGACTTAAAAGTAAAAGGAGATGCTTCATATTGCTTGACTAATATGTGTGTAAATATCAAAATATACATTCGTCCCGGGCAGAGGCCGAAGAGCGCCCGGCTGGGGTGAACGGGGAAGAGCAGGACAGGAGTGAAAGTGGTCAGGGCGGGGTTTAGGAAGGCGTACAGTCTGGGCAGGTATAGATTTCACTTTTCTAAAACGTATTTGAAAAATAAAAACGATTACAATCTAATCTTTCCACGTTTGATCCCAAGATCCCAAGAAAAATAAATCGGGGAGAAAGCTATGCTGAAAGTTTATTAAGATACTTAGAAGACAAAGATATCAATTTATGTTGCATTTGTCTGATTGTGAATCAAAAAACACATATATTTAAACACGCGTTTACGATTTAAATCAAAAAGCGATTCAAATCAATATAAATGTTTATTTTGTAATGCATAGGTGACTATTCATTGTTATTAAAATGACTTAAATTCGATCATGTTGTGATATTTAGAAATATGAATTTGTTTGGTGCGAGTGAGGTTTTATTTAATCTCTGACCAAGGGAAATGTTTCATTTTTTCAAAGAAATGTTTGTTAAAAAAGGTCATGGTTCCACAGTGGGATTCAATTACAGACTGTGTAACATGGGAATCAGGAACCTAACCCACAGCACCACCAGCAAGGTCACATGCAGAGTGTTGAAAAAGCACTACAGAAACATTATCAACTATGTACAGTGTGTACTATTCTTGCGTTGCGGTACATGAATATAATCATATCGTTATTCATTTCTTTAGATACGCGATTCCATATTATATTCCCTTTTAATCAAATTCTAAAAGTATGCTTGTTGACTCCGGTATCACGTTAGTTAAAGACTTCGATGCTTAAAATGTTTAGGGAGAAATGGAATACTGGTGTGTATGTTTTCTTTAAAGTACCGAGACCAGCCATATACTGTATGTTTAAGTTCCATAATTAATATCGTTTATGGCCTTCACACGCGTTAAAGTATGCTCCTATTCTTTTTATGCTCAGCTACTAAGATTTCCCTTCAGTGGTAAAATTCCATATAAATATTCAATACTTAAACGGGCACAGTTAAGACATTAAATATACATACACATACTGCATACAGTACAGTTTGCATACGGTAATATGTTTATGTTCCTAAATCAATCTCTTTTATGAGCATGTGAAAGGCATGGTGAATCGATTCTCAAAAATTACTGTACTTTGCATGATTGGAAACAAATGCATGATTGCGAAATGCTGAGGTTTTACTTTTACAAAGACGGTCATTAAAAAAAAGAATGTGAACCAGGGCAATACTTTGAGTTTACACTTACTGCTTGTCCAAGGTCATTCATTATTAATACTATTAGTAATATCTTCATTAAAGACTTTGATGGCGACAGCTCAAACATGAGAAGTTGAGCTTTATTAGCTCCACCTTGCGGAAATTCCGGATACTATTATTTTGCTTGCGGTATTATAGGAAAATTTACGGTAACTAGTGGTATTTACCGGTAACTCGCGGTAGACTGTGTACAGCGCATCGGAAAATAATGCTGTATCGCCTGCGCATTTTGAATGGCTGTATCTGTATAAATAAAGTTTTTTATTATTGTTATAAAGAAACATGATCAGATTTTCACTGGTTCAGAAAAAAAGATCTAAAGTATACTAGTTTGTCACTCTTCTCATTCCCTCTTTGCTAAATGACTTTTCATACTAATCTGATCAATCTAACTGCCTGTTTTCTGTGCTTTCTCTATCCTTTAAAATAAACTATTATTCCACAATGCAGGATATTACATGGCCAGTATTACAGGCCAGGTCACAGGTTTGCATGCATACAATTTAATTTTGAAAGCCACTGAGAAATCAGGTACTACTGTTGTATTTATAAAAAAGAAACAAAACAAAAAGCATACTAACAATTGTGCCAGGTATCCGTTTTCCTTGTAAATAGTTCCCTGCAGGAGAGCCGGGCTGGCAGGTGGTGACGGAGAAGAAAAATAAAGGCTTTTACTTGTTTTAACTCCGCATGTCTGAATTCTTCTGTCCGTCCTATCCGAACCCAAAAGTACTACAATATGTATCTTTATAGCAGGTGGTGTACAGCTTTTTAGTATAGATTACACTTTTCTAAAATGTATTTAAAAAATAAAAACGATTATAATCTAATCTTTCCACGTTTGATCCCAAGATCCCAAGAAAAATAAATCTATACGGGGAGAAAGCTGTGCTGAAAGTTTATTAAGATACTTAGAAGACAAAGATATCAATTTATGTTGCAATTGTCTGATTGTGAATCATAAAACACATATACTTAAACACGCGTTTGCGGTTTAAATCAAAACACGATTTAAATCGATATAAATGTTTATATTGTAACGCATAGGTGACTATTCATAGTTATTAAAATAACTTAAATTCGATCATGTTGAGATATTTAGAAATATAAATTTGTTTGGTGCGAGTGAAGTTTTATTTAATCTCTGACCCAGTGAAAAATTTTATTTTTTCCCAAAAATGTTTGCTAAAAAAAAAAGTCATGGTGCCAGCTGGATTCAAACACCCAACATGTGACATATAAATCAGGAACCTTACCCACAGCGCCACTGGCAAGGTCACATGAGGAGTGTTGAAAAAGCCCCGGAGAAACAGTATCAGCAGACAGCATGTACTATTCTTGTGTTGCGATACATGAATATAAATATATCATTATTAATTTCTTTAGATACGCGATTCCATATTATATTCCCTTTAAATCAAATTCTAAAAGTATGCTTGTTGACTCCGGTATCACGTTAGTTAAAGACTTCGATGCTTAAAATGTTTAGGGAGAAATGGAATACTGGTGTGTATTTTTTCTTTAAAGTACTGAGACCAGCCATATACTGTATGTTTCTGTTCCAAAATTAATATCGTTTATGGCCTTCACACACGTTACAGTATGCTCCTATTCTTTTTATGCTCAGCTGCTAAGATTTTCCTTCAGTGGTAAAATTCCATATAAATATTCAATACTTAATCGGGCACAGTAAAGACATTAAATATACATATACATACTGTATACAGTACAGTTTGCATTTAGTAATATGTTTATATTCCTAAATCAATTCTTTTATGAGCATGTGAAAGGCATGGTGAATCGGAGATTCTCAAAAATTACCATACTTTGCATGATTGGAAACAAATGCGTGATTGCGAAATGCTGTGGTGTTACTTTTACAAAGATGGTTAATGAAAAAAAGAATGTGGACCAGGGCAATACTTTGAGTTTACAGGTTGTCTTAGGTCATTCATTATTAATACTATTAGTGACATCTTCGTTAAAGACTTTGATGGCGACAGCTCAAATATGAGAGGTTGATCTTTATTAGCTCCACCTTGCGGAAATTCCGGATACTATATTTTACTTGAGGTAATATACGAGAATTTACGGTAACTCGCGGTAGACTGCGTTAAGTGCAGATTAAATAATGCGGTATCGCCTGCTTGTTTTGAATGGCTGCATCTGTATAGTTTGGGAAAACTGGTGTTGAAACATGAAAAATGTGCGTATCCAACTGGAAAAAACTGTAATAGTGCTACATCCCAGAACAAACTGAGTTTAACCTGTAACGTTGCCATAGCCAAAATGTAAATGTAGTGGCTCTCTGAAGGCACCAGTTCTGTAGGCTTTGGGCATTTACTGGGACAATTATTAATTGTAGCAGTAAATCACAAAGTTGATTCTTTTGATGGCTTTAGAATCCAACCATGCGACATAACTCAAACAACGCACACACACAGGTACTAATACATGAGGATACATTTATTAATACATAGAATATGCATATAAACCTAACAGATCTTATCGAGAGGGTTATCAGAATACAAAAGGTATATATTCAGTCAGTTACAAAGTGTTACACATATCAAGAGGACAAACGTTCAGTATATCATTCATTAAGACCGTTTCATAAATGAACTTGGTTATAACTTCTACATTAGATACTTTAAAACAAGTACATAACTCTTAGGAATTAAATTGATATCAACTGGTTGAATTCTCGAGCAATAATGCAGTGAAGTTGAATACTCATCCAATCTCTGGGGATTCAGATCTCCTGCGGGCACAAAGAAACAGTTGCAGGCTTGTTGCTGTCCAATCCGCGCTCTCTGGCTGCGTGCCAGGCTGTGCTGTGCGGCTTGCGACGGTGCGCTGCTGATGCTCACTGAGCGGCTAGTTAGTGTTGGCTTTAACTAGCAAAGTTTGTGCACAGGAGAAAAGATGAATGTGGGTCCCAGCAAGTCAGGAAGAGGACCGGTTCGTTCCTGATGAAGAGCTAGTTCTGAATAGTGATTCAGCTGTCCACAGTTCCGACCTGTTCACGAGGCTTGCTGCTGATGCTAACCTCGGGTGGATCCTCTGGTTACTCTCTGGCAACCTCCGCTCTAGACTCTTAGAACAAAGGAAAGTTCTGGCACTCGGACACACTGGCCGTTCCGTGGTTGTCCGGGCTGAGTCTCAGGATGGTCAGGAGGCACGCTGCGAGAATGTCCTGCCCTTGGGAGCCTTCTGCTCCTGGGCCGTCCTGCCCTGGAATTCTCCTTTGAATTCCCTTTAGAATAGTCCACAGAATCCTCCCCAAAATTGTACTGAATCTCTCAGGCTCTCTGTGTTGCCTGTTTTTACCTGGAGGAACTTCAGCTTGTTGATTGGCTGAAAGTTCCATGGGCATCAGTCCCTGATTGGTTGATCAAGGTGAGTTATGAGTCACTTACTCCTGACACTTAGGAATGCAGTCCAGATGTCCATCTGGCACTCCCTAGACAGATAGGCGCCAATGGATGACCATTGATCATGATAGCCAGGCTTAGCTAAGTGCATCCCCCTTTGGGAGCTGTCCTAGGAAACCTTATCAAAGGAACCTTAAATCAGCCTGCATGAATAGTTTCTCTGTGGCTGCACCACAGAGATGAACAAAGAAATGGGGCCTCATTTGGGAAAGCTCAGAAACACTTAATTCTGTCTTATTAACAAGCATTGCTGCTACAAACCCATCTGTCTCCCTTGACTGGATCTGACTCCTTTTGCACAAACTGTTGGAAAGCAAGCTCAGCACAATACTAGTAAAAAAAAAAACATTTTTTAAAGCCATCTTCTACACATAGATAAGCACATTGATGCTGAGGGTACATCTAGGCACAGAGCCAGCTGCAAGAGATTAGACAGTTATGAACCCAGCCCTGCTGCATTTCTACATGTTTTTGTAGTTTGATCATAGTACTTTTTGGCCAGCATGTGGCTAGAATTAAATTTCACAACAGTGTCAGTGTACATTTAACCCTGAAGTAAATAATTAATCTTCATTCCATTTAGGCAAATGGTCAGTCATTTATATCAAGGAAGATTGATTCACATAGATACTAAAATTTGTGTTGGTTTACTGCACGTGTATTAATAAATAATAAATTGTGGTATTACTGATTTTTATTTTGTCTGATTGATTCCTAACACATAAAAGCACTCTTGAAATTTACAATTCTAATTTCTTGTTTCAAATAAATTCAACCATCACGGTACCTACAATACTTTTGAATTAAATGTTTTTTGAAAGACAGAGTGCAGAAACAAGTAAACAAATATATAAATAAGGAAATACATAAATCAATGCTGTTAATAAGTAGCAGTGATTACAGAACCCATTTAGAATTAAAACCAACAGACCAGGGGTCCCCCAGGACCAGGACTGGGAATTACCTGACATCGATGGATGAAAAAGCAGTCAGATGACACATCTGACTAGAACTTTGATAACTTTGATAAAAAGCTCAGCATGTGAGCCATAAAAATAAATCTCCCAGGAAATATTCAACTGTATTTAACCTGAAAGGAAGCAATTTTTTTAGTATATTTGTGATGCTGCAAAGGGATGTCCCCTTAAGGGATGGCTTCCCCTGTGCTCTC
Organism: Lepisosteus oculatus; assembly: GCF_040954835.1. NCBI lineage: Eukaryota > Metazoa > Chordata > Actinopteri > Semionotiformes > Lepisosteidae > Lepisosteus > Lepisosteus oculatus. The sequence goes on from NC_090708.1 coordinate 33,451,630, forward strand.
ACAAAAAATAAGAAGGATGTGGTGAAATAGGGAAATAGGAAACCATGAAATTGTGTGTTATATTATTGCTGAAGTACATTGTCAGTAATCAGCTGGCAGCATATCAATCTGCTAAAATCTACTTGGCTCCTGCATTACCTGTAAGCGGATGTAATAATAATAATTCCTTACCCTTATATAGTCCTTTTCTGGACACTCCACTTAAAGCACTGTAATACAGATGTAGCCATTCAAAACACGCGGTACAAACCCACGCAATTACCCACAAGTCACTGTGTTGTACCGCGGTTCATTATTGGCTGGCCAAAATGACCGACAGGGGCACTTGTGGTACATTGGTTGTTAGTGAAAATATTTGTATTTATTATAAAAATAATATAAAAAATAATATTTTAGAAAAAAATAATTAAATCTCTTTATTGTGAATGTTTAAATCAGCTTAGTATTGAATATATGGAATTTTACAACTAAAGGGAAATTTTAGTAGCTGAGCATAAAAACAAGAGGAGCATAACGTGTCTGCTGCTCATAAACAATATTAATTTAGGAACATAAACATATTATGTAAACTGTATATGGCTGGTATTGGTAGTTTAAAGAAAAAATACACACCAGTATTCCACTTTCTTCCTGAACATTTTAAGCATCAAAGTCTTACATGTGGTAATTTTGGAAACGTTTTTACGTGCTCCTTCTGACCATATTAAGTTTATATACATTGTAAAAACCTATAATGTTTTAAACTTTTTTGTGAATAAGCTCATTATCGGAGTAAACAAAAGCAGACTTTTAAAATGTGATTAATAGGGAATATAATATGGAATCACATATCTAAAGAAATTAATAATGATATAATTATATTTATGTACTGTAGCTCAAATAGTAGTATAATACATTTTCTATGGATATGTGTGCTTCAGTTTCACTGCTTTCCATGTGATTACATCTGTGACGTAATGGCTTAAGTTTATACCTTAGATGCCTGAGGTTCGGTGTTCAAACCCAGCTGTTGCCATGAGTTTTCTTTTAACAAATAAACATTTCTTTGAAAAACTAAAATAGAAAATATTATGGACACTATATTTACATTTTTTATATTTCTAAATATCACAGCATGTTCGAAGCCAAGTCATTTATTAATAACAACAAATAATGTGAAGCTGCTACTACTGTCGTTATTACTGATAATACATATTATCACCACTATATGGAATTTGTTGGTATTTCCATGAATACTTTCACTCATTATCACAGTAAAAGAAACTCATACTTCTCAGAATTTAATTATTAGGGAATATAATATGGAATCACATATCTAAGGAAATTATAACGAATTTAATTTAAGGATCTAAATACTGTATATGTATTTATAAACTATAGCAGGTAGTATTACTGTATTCCACTTTCTTTGTAAACATGTTTTATTAACACCCGAATCACAGCGGGTGAGAAAGAGACAGAAAAAAGAGAGGTTAAGCTTTATTGGCTCCAGTTGGCGGTGATTCCGGATACTATTATCATAACTGTCCACCGCGTTTTACTGCAGCGTACTCCGCTCGTTTTGAATGGCTGCATCTGTAGGTAATGGGGACTCCCCTCCACCGCTTCCAATGTGCAGCATCCACCTGGATCCACGGCCGCCATAGTGCGCTCACCACACATCAGCTATCAGTGGGGAGGAGAACATAGTGATGCCAATTCATAGATGGGGACTATTAGGAGGCCATGATTGTAAAAAAGCAATGGGATATTTAGCCAGGTTGCCAGGGTAACACTCCTATTATTTTTGAGAAACACCCAAGGATTTTTAATGACCACAGAGTCAGTATCTAGGTCTTATGTCTTAACCGAAGGATGGTGCCTTTTTACAGTAAGGTGTTCCCATCACTTTACTGGGGAATTAGGACCCACACAGATCACAGGGTGAGCACCCCCTACTGGGCATCCTAACATATCTTCCAGCAGTAACCTTCGTTTTTCCCAGGAGGTTTCCCAGGTGCTGGCCAGGCTCACACCTGCTTAGCTTCAGTGGGTTGCCAGTTGTGAGTTGCAGGGTGATATGGCTAAATATGCATTCATTATTTAATCTTTATATGATATATAGTTATATTTCAGAAGAATATTCTTAGTATAGTTTAACAGTCTACATTGATGAGTGTATTTATAGCATAGTTAATAGTATTTATTTATAACAAAAACCTAAGAAGAAATGGCCTATAAACCTATTTTGTTAAAACAGGCAGCTGCAACTCTATCTTAAGTAAAAGTACTTGAGGTACCATTAATATTGGCAGGGGAGGAATTTCGCAGCAAGAATAATGTCCCTATAGTGCACAGAAGTTTTTGTATTCTTTACGCACAGAAGTGTATGTCCAGAAGCAAGCTAGGTTAGTAAATATTCCTCACGTCTTGCCAGGCTTATAAACAATGAACTCAATATCATTGTCACTAGCCCAGCATGATTTCACTTGGGTGACACATCATTCAGATGACAGAGATGACAGTCCTTTCAATCATACAAAGATCAACCTCAGGAAGAAGAATCGAGCATGTACATGGATATATATGCAGCAGTTCTCAGCCCTCATTTGCTGTTTCTCAAGCAGACAGATACCACTCCTGCTGGAGATCTGTACATCGGGGCTGAGCAGTGGTCAGGGACTGATACAGTACATATCATGGACCCTGGCATCCCTCAGTGCCGACTCATCTCTCTCACAAATCTACACCAGCATACCAAACTCAAGCTCATAGTATGATGGACTTTGCTAAATACCTAGCACATCACAAGCTTATAAACACAGATCTCACACAGTTTGATGATAAGCCTAAGAGGTATAGTCATCTTGCATTGCTATCAGAGACTTGGACATTACTGCTAGTGAAGAGCTGGATCTGTTAGTAAAAAGGCTGGGCAAGGAGTCATCACAGCTTGTTAAATCGATCCAATCTGTGGATATCAATGATCTCACAGCAGCTCTTAAAATGGTATGGGACAGGCTGTGTGAATGCTACCTCACACCAGAAGGTACATTTTTATAAGCTGGGCAGCTTCCCAAGAATCCCCACCGAATGCAATCTCAAGCTGGGAGAGCTTGGAGATCTGCTCATGTCTGTAAAATAAGATGAATATTTACTAGGTCTGGATATTGCATCTGGCAGTCCCATAGCAGAAAAAGATTTTACAAAGCTTGAAGTTCAAAGAGGAACATGCATGTTCTCCTCTCCATTCTCCTTCTTCACAAAGTTAATTTGCAAAAACTTTAGACCATAAATGGCCCCATCCACTCTCCAGGTGCAGCTCTTCTCGAGCAGAGAGACCCATGATGAGGAACATCAACACAAGAATGTCTATATCCTCCGCTAGTCAGATGTTGCAGGTACTGTGGAATCTTGCACAGGCAAAACCAAGAGGGAGGATAAATCCAGGAAACAGTGCCCTATCCACAACAAACCACACCTGCTCATTAAATGCTGAGGTTTCAGAGCAAAGACCTTGGAAGTTTGTAAAGCCTATCTAAAAGACAATAAATTGTGTTTCAGATGCTCACCGACATACATTGCAATGGACTGCAAGAAAGCAATGGAGTGCAAAGAATGTAACAGGGACATCCACTACACTGCCCTGTACCCTGAACCTCAAAAACCTCCACTCCTGCATCTGAACACAGAAAAAAAGTAGCAAGACATCCAAATGACAATACGTGCAGTCATCTCCCAATGTACAGTACTGAGGTGTGTAGCGAGGGTTTAGCAGCAAGATCTTGTTCCAAGATATGCCTGGGGTGAGTTTATCTATAGGTTCATTGTGAAAACTCAGACAAGATGTACACTTTACTTGATGACCAGAGAAACAGATCAATGGTGAGAATTCTTCAACCTGTTTGGTGTAGAAATCATGTAATCTTATTATTTGCTGGAAACCTGTGCTTGAGTAATTAAAAAGTCAGGATGAAAAGCTGACGGCTTCCTGATTGAAGCAGTGAACAGAGGGATTAGCCTAGACCTTCCTCCTCAATTGACTGTAACCAAATTCTAAACAACAGATCAGAAATACTTACATTAAGTGCAGCTCTTCACTACTCCCATCTGAAGGCATTTCAGCACACATTCCAGAGCTAGATTCAAATGCCAAGATTCTTCTCTTGCTAGGAAAATACATAATTTGAGTCCATAAGGTGAGACACCAAATTAACACGAACATGTCTCTTTCAGTCAGAAGCTAGATTTGGGATGGATCCTAGTAGGAAAAATATACTTAGGGAATGTACACAAGCCCAGTGAAAGCACCTATAAAACTAATATTCTTAAGAACGGTCACCCTGCCTTCCTTTCCCCACATCCAAATTATATTTACCTGAGAAAAGAGTGAGCCATATCAGAGTGCAAAATGATTTTCTTTTTGATGGCATCCCAGTAAGACTGAAAGAGAAAGCAGCAGAAGACAACTTCTGAAAAGCAGTGTTCAACAAAACACTGAATAATAACAAGCCAGCTCTCTCCATTGATGATGAAGCCGTTCTGAGGATTGTGCATGAAGAACTTTACAAGGATGACAGAAAAAGCTGGGTGGCTACTCTCCCTTTTAGTGCCAAGATATCGCTTCCCAAACAACCGTGTGCAAGCACTCATGTGTCTTGCTTCTCTAAGATGCACTTAAGACAAGAAATCAGAGATAAAAGAGCAATTTGTGGTATTCATGGAGAGGATATTCAAAAATGAATATGCTTAGCCAATGCCTCCCCTGAAAGAGGGTGATCAGTGCTGGTATCTGCTAACCTCGGGAGTCTATCGCCGTCATAAGTCAGGCCAGATCAGAGTGGTCTGATCCAGTGTACAACAAAATGGCATGTCCCTTAACAGTGTACTTCTCACAGGTTCAGACTTGGAGTCCTAATGCACTTCAGAAAAGATACACAAGATAGCCTCAACCAGTGCCACAGTTATGAAGGCATCCCCCCAGAGGACATTAAGGATCTTGATATTGGTGAAGAAACTACTACAATGCAAAGACATCTTGGACAATGCCAGGAAATAGCCAATGACACTTTAACTTTTGAAGTGTCCGTCAATGACAAACCAGTCACATGGCGTGGAGTCTTGTCAACCATAAAGAGTCTGTTTGATCCTCTGGTACTTGTTGCTGCAGTAATCATAGACAGCAAATCTCTTCTTTGAGAACTATCTGCAGACACCAGTGAGTGGGAAGCCCCTCTTCGTGAAGAGGAGTTAAAAAGATGAGAAGCATGGAGGGACTCACAACAGGAATTATAGCAACTTCATATCCTATACACCTACACTTTGAACGCCTTCTCAAAGACAACATATACAGAAATATGCGTGTTCTCATATGCTTCTACAAAAGCCACAGGAGCAATGGCTTATCTCAGGGCCATTGGTGAAGATGGACAGTGTGATCTGGGCTCTTTTCTAGGAAAAACAAGCTGTGTGCCATCGTGCTGGCAATTGAAATAGCAGAACTTGACGCTAATGAAGTTGACCTTAAGCCTGATGCAATCCAATTCTAAAGTGACAGAAATGTAGAGGTACAAATACAACACGTCAGAGCAATACAGTGGTTAGCACCACTGCCACAAACCCCATACTATAGATCAGGGGTGGGGAACCTTTTTTCTGCCAAGAGCCATTTGGATATTTATAACATCATTCGCGGGCCATACAAAATTATCAATTTAATAATTAGCCTGCTATGTTTGGTCAAACATTTAATTAACTCACCCCTAATGTGATGGCTGGAACTGCCTCTCTTTGGTGGGGCGTGTGATGTTAGCTGGTATTGATGATGTTGCTACTCGCAACTGCTTTTCCAGGTTTGCGTCGGTCAGTCTGGAGCCCAGTCGATCAAACAGCCACTTGCTATCATTGAGTTCCCTGACAGGTTTTCCCTTCACCTCCATGAACTGCTTGACTTCATCCCGCAGTTCATAAAACACAATGTGTTAACACTTTCGCAACGTGTACACTCCCAGCCTGCCTGGCACTGACTGCCCTCTGAGTCACCGCAATACAAGCAGACGGGCCACAGGCAGCCGGCGAGAAGCATGCGTGTCTGTCCCGTCATGTATTTCGTATGTGTCCTGTCTATCCCGTAATGGACGTTCCTTGCTTGTCCCTCAAAATTAACGTTATTATTATGATTCACTTAATATAAATTTATGTTGCTATGAAAAAAGCTCCTAGATTTATTGAATTTCAAGTCCCGCCTGCGTAGGGCTGGGCGATATGGCCAAAAACATTATCACAATAAAAAAATTCATATCGGTGATATCGATAATTATCACGATAAATGTCAAATCATTATTTCTTTCAAGTTTAAAGGCAGATTTTTTTCTTCTCAGTGAAAGTTGAAGAAACCAGACAGTTAATTGGTGAATTTAAACAACTCTTTATTTTAAGAACACATCACTTGCCAAACAGCAGAAACATTAAACAAATCTGTTAGCTGCCCGGTCTGCAACACGCATGCATACTCGCGCAGTATTTAGTGCACATGCGCGTATCATGCGTAAAGCATGAACATTTATCAAACTTTTGTTAAAATTATATTGAGGAAAATTATATCGCGATAATTATCGTTATCAAATTATCGCCAGGCTCTACGCCTGCGGTTGCCTTGGCAGGGCCAGACCAGGCCGGCTGTTCCCCACCCCTGCTATAGATGAACTGTTACAAGCCAAGAATACCACCTTGAAGTCTGTGCAGAGAGCAGTCTACTCTGAAGAGTTCAAAGTGCTCATTTAAAAGAGACAATCTAAAGGGCAATTTGATTTATAAGCTGAATCCCATGGTGTATGAAGGCCTTCTAAGAATTGGAGGATGACTTCAGTAAGCAAAGTTATACGTAACTGAGGAGAACCCACACATCTTATCTGTATTCCACCACATTTCTACACTGTTTGTAAGATACTACCATGAACAGGTCAAGCATCAAGGCTGCCACTTTACTAAGGGCAGCAGGGCTGTGAATAGTTGGTGGCTCTCTGCTTCACAAATGTGTCACATGTAAGAAGCTATGTAGCAAAAGGGAAGAAAAGAAAATGGCAGACCTTCCACCTGAATGGCTCAGTGTGTCCCCACCTTATATATATGGTGGTTTGGATCTCTTTGGTCCTTGGGCAGTTACTGCATGCTGCACCAGAGCAGGGCAAGCTCACAGTAAGCACTGGGCAGTGTTGTTCACATGCATGAACACTTGGGAAGTTCACAGAGAAGTTACAGAATCCATAGGGACATCAAGCTGCATCAACGCACTTAGGAGGTTTTTTGCCATCCATGGACCCTCCAAACAACTAAATACAGATTGTGAAGCAAACGTCATTAGTGCTTTCAATGAGTTGCAGCTTGGCAAGAAGCAGCAGTAATAGTAGAAAAATCCTAAGAGAACAAAACTGCACAAGGGAATTCAACCCTCTCCATTGTTTTCACATGGGAGGAGCTTGGAAATGCATGATTGTAGTGGCCTCATAATCCTAGATGTCATGTTGCTACAGAACAGGTCTTCTCAACTCTCACACAAGGTTCTCTGCACTTTCTTTGCCCAGATCCAGAGTTCATCTTAACACCTGCAATGCTCAGACATTTCCAGGCTTCCTTCTTTCACTCCCACTGGTGCAGCTTCCATAATAGAGGATGTGTCCTCTGTCTTCAGATATAGATGGCAACTGATAGTTGGAAGTGTCTGCTCCCTGTAACGAACAGTTCTTTCCGGACCCTATGCGGACAACACAGTCCGACGGAGTGGGGAAACACTAGGGAAACGTCATGCAGGAATACGGGGCAGAAGAGAGGGGGGCGTGTTCAAGGTGCGCTGGTGCACGGGGGAGGTGTGGCCGAGGCGAACAATCCGAGAGAATAGTCCTTTGGGAATATCCAAAACACAAGGGTAAGTCCAAAACCAGAAGATCCATCAGAACAAGAATTAAAAACCACGAAGGCCGGGTCGGAACCGGCGGACGGGGAACAGGAAAGGGAACAGAGGTTAAAACCTTAACGGGACCAGGCGCTTCCAAGTCCCGGACTCGCACGATACGGAAATCAGATGCAGAGCCCGGATAAGCGTCAGCGCCTGGCTTTTAAGGTGGGCTGGGAATAGGGAACAGGTGCAGAGAATAAAGTCTTAGTGAAAGGGCTGGAGCACCCTTAAGGAGGGGGGACTATAATCGTGACCCTACCTGCTTTTACAATTGGCACTTGACCAATTATTTTGTGCCAAACAATCAGGTAACTGAAAAAGCAGCTAATTATCCACAGCAATTGAAGGAATGTGGTTCCATTTTGTCTGAACTCAAGACCCTTTAACATATGGCCTTTAAATTTTCTTGACTGTTGGTCTTCATTGTGGATAACTCTCAAGTCTTGTTACTTCTTTCTATGTGGGATGACCCACAGATTAGTAGTTTCACAATTTTTCTAGTATGTGTATTAGTACACATGCTTATGGGCATCTTCCGGAAACTTGAAAACCATGTGGAGGTAAATTCAATTCAGGTTCTCGGCAGACTGCTTGGTCAACATCCCCTGTCAACATACATGAGCTCCTGGAAGCATTCCTGGATATAAAGCAATTCCTCTCAGTCAAATATCGGGAGGAATTTGCTCTCTACCACTGCTGTCAGAGACTTGACAGTTCCTGTTGTATCCACTTCTAGAGATGTGGGCTAGACAGTTGTAGATTCATATTGCACAAATCCTTAGGGCATACCTTGCAGAAGAGACCTTTCCCCACCTTTACTTCATTAGTGCATACAATATCAGACATCACAATATCAATATACGCAATATTAGAGAGAAGGGGGCTCAAGTGCTGCTAGTCACACATATGGTGGTGCAGTAGGTTGTACTTTCCATCTTGTTGCATTTGCTTTCCATCCATCACTGAAAGCTGTGACTTTTTATTGTTTATTTGCAGCATTGATATGGGGCAACCTTTTAAGGAGGAATTACTGAGTCATATATTAATTCCTCTTTCTAGTAACATTAATAAAAAATAAAAGTGAACAAAAGACACTTTTATTTGTATTATGATTTTTGACATTCATTATAAAACAGCTGTGTTAATAATTAGCAAGGCAACAGTGCTGTCTAGTGCTATGGCTCTTAATGCACACAGGTGTTTATTGAATTTGATTCGGTGGTTAAAGAAAATGAGATTACTTGCAGAAAAATGAATTGTCTGTAGAGTCTGTAGAGTCTAAAAGACACAGCATATATTGCAATGACGCACAAGCACAGAAGCAGTCAGTTCATAATATTAATAATTTTGTTCCTCATCTGTGAATCTATTAGAGGGCTAAAGGTGAATAAATCTTAATCAAAGGGAATAACAGTATGTAGAATGTTACTTATTGCACAATTAAAGCAAGGCAAATGTTAATGATCAGCTGTTTTACTGTGACAAAATGACAAGTATTCATTTACTAAAATAACCTCAGAACTGAGAATAATCTATTGATTTATTTAGTAAAAATTTCTAAAACTCAAATTGCTCTCATGAGTGGTATTTAGTAGGATTGCAGGTGTGTCTGAATCATTGTTTTGAGTAATCAATCAAATCAAATGATCTATGACTTTATGCCTAAGGATGAAATTATATTGATATTTATTATTATTTGTTTAATAATTAAAAATTAATTATTATGATAACAATAATTTATTATTTCTCGTTAATGATATTCCATTTTATGGAATATTTAATTTTATATTTAAATTGAAATATGAAATATATTGTACTTACTGAAACTTTACTAAATAAGAAAAATTGTTATAAAATTACATTTATTTCTAATTGGGCACTCCAGGACTCAAAATTAACATACAGCTTTAATGTTAAAATTCAAATAATGTTAATAGTTGTATTCATTTACAGGACCTTCTCTTCCAATTTACGTGTATAAAAATGGTATACCCTACTTTATTCACACATTTATAATTGTAAAAATGAAAGACTTTAAGAGGGGAATATTTAGGCAACAATTAAAACAATGTATTGAATTTATATTAATTGCCTCATTCTTGTTAAGCTATCATATGTTACATTGATAATGTAGAGCACCATATAAGTTTGCTAAACATTAGAATCATCATTGGAATTGAAGTACTGTTGCAATCTATTAAAATCTAGAATCGATGGTTTTAAGAAAATGACCTATTGTTCCAGTCACATTGAGCAACTTAAGGAATTAGATTTTAGAATTTGGGAGGAAGGGTACTTGTAATGCTCCCAGGATAAAGCACCAAATTCTACCATGAAGTATGAGTAATATCATACTTATGTCAACAGCTAGACATATGGAGCAGCATTTCAATCTGCTTTTGCAAGCCTTAATACAATGTGCAATATACTTTCATGGGCATGAAACAAAATGCTTTCCAGGGAACAAAGGAAAACCAAAACTTCTTACATTTAAAATATATTTAGATAAAGAACATGGTATAAAGATAGAGATAAACTGAATTGCATTTCAAATGTTTTTGAATTGCAAATATTTTCACAAATAGATGATAGATGGGTATCACATTATGCTATTTCAAATTCCAAACAGAATACTGGAAGGCGTATTTCCACTGGGCCCAAACCAGAAATTTCAAGAAGACCGAAGCTTGTTATAAAGTTAGAAATCTGTGGTTAGAAATTGTCACCTGGGCTGAATCTGTGATTTAAACCATGACAAGTTTTAGAAAAAAATTAGCTTTTGGAAATACAGGAATGAGACCGTTCATGTCAGGGGCCTTGGGCAACACATTGATATTTTGTTAGGGATTTGGATAGATGATTCATTTTATATTTCATGATTATTTGCCACTGTACTTTGTTCTTTTACTGTTGCACATTGTGCAAGTTTAGACAAAAAAAGTTGTATCAGACAAAGTTATTCATAAATGTCAACACATAATGAATTAATACAGTCTGCTAAAGGCTCTCACTGGCTCATTAGGGTAATCAGCTGAACAGATTCCATTCCCATTTAAAGCTAGGTACAATGCTTTGTTTATTTCCTGTTATCAGCAGCCAAACATGTTTTAATTAATTTAATTTCCTGCAGAAGGTAAAATCAATGCATATTTACTTTTTCATAGATGTTGAATGTTATATTTAAAAAAAATGTTTCATATTAGAAAATTAGTAGTTTGTAGCTTTTTGTATAGTGAATTGAATTGCCTTAAACGTGAAAGATGCTACTGTACATAAATAAATGTATTATAATAATAATTTGAAGACGAATCATAAGAGCCATCATTTCTTTACTGTAGATTTTTTGTATGACAGAGGTTTTGTCTTTCTACTCAAATGAAATCTACTGTAGGTTACAGATTTTCAATTTGATTGTCCATTGTAGTAAAGATTTAATGTGATTTAGGCCATAGCTCCTGAATTTTCAAAGTTAGTTAAGTTAAGTTAAATATTGTTATTAAATATTTGTTGTTAAGTTCCTAAGTTAAATATTTCAAACTGATCCCTGTTCAAATTTCACATGAGCTAAGTTCAAAAAACCTTTTCTGCAAACACATCCTGGACCATTTGCACAGAACTCTTAAAATAGAACACTATTGTGACTATTGAGTTTAGCTTTTAAATATGTACTCCTCCAAATCCACACTCACACACACTATGTTTTGCTTTTGTTAGTCAGTGGCCCTATATCTCTGATTTCTTGCTTGCACTAGCCTATATTTTATTGTATTAGACCGCTGGTCTTTGCTGCACTCCTATAGATAGACAAAGGAAGATTAACACCTAATCCAGTACTTTTAATCATAATTATTTTTATTTTTCATTCTCCTCAGACTATAAGTCATTGAATGTTATTTACTGAGAAGATTTTGTTCTGTGTCTTTAATTATAAAACATTTATCTTAGTCCTTCCTCCAGCAACTTGAGCAAAACAATAGAAGCACTCTAAGGAAGTTCTAAATGTAATCAGCTTACAGAAAGATCGTACCTGTCAGAGGCTTAAGGAAGAATTTCTTTCAATTTCTAATTAGGGCTAAAGAAGATCTTACTAATTCATGCTGCATGTAGTTTGTGTTTTTAGAATGTGGCGGGGGGATGGTGGGCAGAATGGCCTCCTATTATGTGTAACCTTTCTTACATTCTTCTATTTGAAAAGCACTTTTTTACCACTATACCAGTTACAAATATTTATTCATAGTAATTCTTACTGAGTATACGTTAACATTTCAAACCCACATGAGGTAGCAAGTACTGACAAAAACAGTTACCAATCTATCTTCAATTCTCAAAAACTTTCCAAGGCTATGATGGGAGTTCAGGACAATGTAATGGCTACTTAAACAGCTCAGGTAAACAGGGGAATGGACCCTGTGCAGGTTCCAACAGGTAGGGATCTCTAAAAGAATCCTATAATACAATGTCCAGAAACAGGCCTAATTCAAGAACCAGGAAGGCCATCCAAAGGGAAGTAAAACACATGCAGCAGTAGAAAGGAAACAAGGAGTAACCAGGAGAAAATAATGTTATTATAAAAATAAAAGATAAAGATAAAGAACAAGAATAAGGACCACAGACGTGCAGAGACCTTTTGGTGGGCAGTGGCTCAAAAGGGGCACTTTCCGGGGCAGAATTTCTTACATTAGAGTATCCTGGACACGGATCAGTGCCCGCTTGTATTTCTACATTATTGTAGAAATGTAGAAATCTCTGTAATTACTACTACTACTCATATAGCCTATATATTTTTATAAATAGGCTACAGGCAGTTTTGATATAAACTTAAGTCATACAACATTTACCGATGTAATCATTCTTGTGAGGCAAGACTCTTCTGTTATTGAAGTGTATGTAGAATGTAGCATAAGGAACTGGATTTTTTAATGACAATTTACCAGTTCATCCCACACCTAGTTGTGACTAAGTTATGAAGCGTACTCCCTTTAGCTGCCTACCTAAATTCTTTCTCTTTTTTTTTTCTTCTTTTTTTTTTGGGAAGCGTTTCATTTTTTCAAAGAAATGTTTGTTTAAAGTAACTTATTGCTCTAGTGGGATTCGATCACAGACCATGTAACATGGGAGTTAGGAACCTAACACACTGTGCCACTGGCAAGGTCACATGCAGAGTGCTGAAAAAGCACTTAAGAAACATTATCAACAGACAATGTACAGCGTGTACTATTCTTGTGTTGCGGTACATGAATATAATTATATCGTTATTAATTTCTTTATATACGCGATTCCATATTATATTCCCTTTTAATCAAATTCTAAAAGTATGCTTGTTGACTCCGGTATCACGTTAGTTAAAGACTTCGATGCTTAAAATGTTTAGGGAGAAATGGAATACTGGTGTGTATTTTTTCTTTAAAGTACTGAGACCAGCCATATACTGTATGTTTATGTTCCAAAATTAATATCATTTATGGCCTTCACATGCGTTACAGTATGCTCCTATTCTTTTTATGCTCAGGTACTAAGATTTCCCTTCAGTGGTAAAATTCCATATAAATATTCAATACTTAAACGGGCACAGTTAAGACATTAAATATATATATACTGTATACAGTACAGTTTGCATACAGTAATATGTTTGTTCCTCATTCAATCTCTTTTATGAGCATGTGAAAGGCATGGTGAATACAATATTATTATTTTTGAGGAAAAATATATTTAAAAAATACTTTTTGTGGGGGGTTAATGTATGTTTTGTGTACTGTATTTTGGTTTAATGCAGTATCTTAGGTAGAGCCGGGGACCTTCAAGATTATCATGAGAGGTTTCAGGGGGTGACCCTCCACAAAAAAGGCAGAGCCTGAGCTGTTTTGGAGTAGTTCTCTTGTGGGACAAAGGGAGGAAGGCACTTTGACCCTTTTGTTGTTATTTTTGGAAGGATGTTGCTTGTTCTTCCTGTTGTGCCTGTGCTGGCTACATTATAAATATATATTTATGTATTCATTTTGATTGTGGACTGGTTACTCGATCACACTCTCTCTAATGGCTAATGGCCCACTCATATTCTGCCAGTCAGCCCTCTGACTGACCCTGTGTCCATTCACAGTCACTGATGCCTTCACTTGGTGCCACCGGGCTGCATCTCATACACTTAACATATACCACTAACGAGTAACTCAATACTCACATTTTCCAGTACCTCAAGATTGCGTCCAGACTCAAACAATTTACAGAGCCTCAACCTTGCACCCTGGCTGTCCACTTGCAGCTTCTAGTGTTCCTTTTGCCTGTGCCTGTCACCCCTGCCTTTTTACAGATGCAGCCACTCAGAATTCAAGTAAACATTCACTGCTACTGCGTTTACAACTTCACCAAAGATGGATCTATAAGGTTGCTCTTGTATCATTACAAATAAATATATTTCACACATACTATACTGCAGTGGCTTTAAAACCATACACCATCATGCTATACAGTATTTACCATAAATACAGTAACTATACCCTCAGTTAATTATACAGTATCGGTTCGGCATATCTGTGAATATGACTTCATGTGATTTGTACATTTGGCACGTCAGGAATTCAGTTTTTTGTTCATATTTTAAAACTACAGTACATACACTAAGGAAGAAATGTAACAAAATGGTCTTTTGATTGCTGATTGCCTTATGTTAAAGCGCAACAAACAATGAGGAAGACAGAAAATTCATCCCCATCCCACATAAGTAACACTCCCCCTTGTAACAAACAAAATGTTTGAAGCTGAGAAGTCAAGTAGGGTCCTACATTTCATACGTAAACTGCAATGGAATACCTAAAGGTTAATTAAAAGAGATGGAACACAATATGTCTCCTCTAGAACTCTTCAGCTTACAGAAAAATTACCCTAGAGCCACGTTTGATACCAATAAACAAGGGAAATGCCACGGACCATTACTTGTTTGAACTAACACTTCCAGTTTAGTATATCCTACACAGGATATATGTGACAAGTGACAAGTAATTGTAAAAAAAAAAAACCTTTTTACCTCCTTTAACTTAATTCTGTAAAGAATTCCTTAATCACAAAACTATCACTTGCAATCATTTATTCAAACTTACCCACTCACGCTGGAGCCAACTTTCCCAGAAACAACCTCCCAATAAATCTTTGGACTGTGCAGTACTGTACAGTACAATATATGATACCTGACAACTGCAGCATGATATAACTGTTACAGTGTATAAATATACAATATACACAGTAAATACAGTATGATACTGTATGATATTAAGATAATACAGTACAGTATGAGTGAAATATCATCATGTTCACAACACAAGCTACAGTATAATAATAAATTATTATTTATATAGGCAACTGACTAATTTTGTTTTGATAAAATAACTGTACTTTCTTTTTAAATTAAATTAATATGGGACATACTGTAATACACAGTTTAAAATGAATACAAATCTAAGTAGTTTAGGCATCCTCTCACGAGTCAGCAGTAAATGTAGGGGTTTTGTGCTTAACTGAGACAATTATTAATTGTAGCAGTTAGTCACAAAATGATTCTTTGATGGCTATTAGATTCAACCTTGCGGGATAACTCAAACAATGTACACACACGGATACTAATACATGAGAATGAATTTATTAATGCATAAAATGTGTATATAAACATAACAGATCTTATTGTGAGGGTTAGCAGAATACAAAAGGTATATTCAATCACAAAGAGTTACAAACCAAGAGGAACATACATTCAGTATATCATTCATTTAGACCGTTTTGTAAATGAACTTGGTTACAACTTCTAGACTAGATACTCAAAAGCAAGTACATCACTCATAGGAATTAAATTCATATCAACCGGTGTTGAGGTAATAATTGAATTCTCGAGCTGTAATGCAGAATGTTGAATATTCAACATATTTAACGAATATTCAACGTTGAAATTTTATCAATTTCCCTACAGGATTAATAAAGTATTATCTATCTATCTAATATTCATCCAATCTGTGTGGATTCAGATCTCCTGCTGACACAAAGAAGCAGTGGCAGGCTTGTTGCTGTGTCCAATCAGCGCTCTCTGGCTCGGTGCCAGGCAGTGCTGTTGCAGCTTGCGATGTGGTGGAAGGAGGAGGAGATTTCTGCTGCGATGCTCTAGCAGTGGGCTCTCTGAAGATCGGCTAGCTAGAACAAAGGAAACTCCTGACACTCAGACACACTGGCCGTTATGTGGTTGTCCGGGCTGAGTCTGAGGATGTTCAGTCTGACAACAGAATTAAAAAAAACTGTGGTGCAGTACATTGCACTGAGGGGTGCCCAATGCAAATTACCCTGCACATAATATTCTGAATGTCTGGATCTGCACATCACAGTCCCTATTCTGCCTGGCAGTGATGAACTGCCCTCCCAGTTCTGGCAGCTTCACAGCTGTTTCACAATTTGTTTCTTGTCAAAAGTGTGCACAGGAGGAACTCACACAAAATTCCTTTTTAAAGTTTATTTTCTAAAAAAATTGAAAAATAAAAACATGGTAGGTTTTTCAGAGATACAAACTGGGAGTCCAGCAAGCTAGTAGAGAGGATCTAACTACCTGCCAGCGTGAGGAGCTATTCTCAAGTGCCCCCCATCTTGTCACCTCTTTTCTGTCCTGTTTTACAAAATAACAGCCTCTTAATTACCCTTAACTTTCTTTTCCAATGAACTTTCTTTTTTCTTCCTTTTATACTGCTCAAAGATTTCTTTCCCCTTGGTTACAAGCTATAAATCCTTAACCTAGACAACCGTTTTTGGAGCCTGGCACTTCCAACTAAAGTGATAAGGTAAGGGCTGATGTTTGACACTGTTCTCTTCCCAGCCTTGTCCCTTTGACAGAGTCCCTAGTCACCATCATCAGTCGCTACAATGGCTCTGTTATCCCTGCTTTCTGGCCGGATGGTGTGATTCTGTGCATCAGAGGAGTCAGGTTCAATCTGATCATTGTCTCCCTAGGGCTATGAGCCTGTTCATTGTCATTTTGACTATGGTTGAGGCCCCCAACTGCCCCGTGTAGGGAAAACCGGTTCAGGGACGCCAAATATGTAATCATAGTGGCTCTCTGAAGGCACCAGTTCTGTAGGGTTTGGGCATTTACTGAGACAATTATTAATTGTAGCAGTAAATCACAAAGTTGATTCTTTTGATGGCTTTAGAATCCAACCATGCGACATAACTCAAACAACGCGCACACACAGGTACTAATACACGAGGATACATTTATTAATACATAGAATATGCATATAAACCTAACAGATCTTATCGAGAGGGTTATCAGAATACAAAAGATATATATTCAGTCAGTTACAAAGTGTTACACATATCAAGAGGACATACGTTCAGTATATCATTCATTAAGACCGTTTTGTAAAGTGAACTTGGTTACAACTTCTACATTAGATACTCAAACAAGTACATAACTTAGGAATTAAATTGATATCAACTGGTTGGGATAACAATTGAATTCTCGAGCTGTAATGCATTGAAGTTGAATACTCATCCAATCTTTGGGGATTCAGATCTCCTGCGGGCACAAAGAAACAGTTGCAGGCTTGTTGCTGTCCAATCCGCGCTCTCTGGCTCGGTGCCAGGCTGTGCTGTGCGGCTTGCGACGGTGCGCTGCTGATGCTCATTGTTGGCTTTAACTAGCAAAGTTTGTGCACAGGAGAAAAGATGACTGTGGGTCCCAGCAAGTCAGGAAGAGGACCGGTTCATTCCTGATGAAGAGCTAGTTCTGAATAGTGATTCAGCTGTCCACAGTTCCGACCTGTTCACGAGGCCTGCTGCTGGTTACTCTCTGGCAACCTCCACTCTAGACTCTTAGAACAAAGGAAAGTTCTGGCACTCGGACACACTGGCCGTTCCGTGGTTGTCCGGGCTGAGTCTCAGGATGGTCAGGAGGCGCACTGCGAGAATGTCCTGCCCTTGGGAGCCTTCTGCTCCTGGGCCGTCCTGCCCTGGAATTCTCACAGAATCTTGTTGAATCTGAATCTCCCAGGCTCTCTGTGTTGCCTGTTTTTACCTGGAGGAACTTCAGCTCATTGATTGGCTGAAAGTTCCATGGGCATCAGAGTCCCACGTGGGTTACTCGGCCCTACAAGTCCATGATTGGTTAATCAAGGTGAGATATGAGTCGCTTACTCCTGACACTTAGTAATGCAGTCCAGATGTCCAACTGGCACTCCCTAGACAGATAGGCACCAATGGATGACCATTGATCATGATAGCCAGGCTTAGCTAAGTGCATCCCCCTTTGGGAGCTGTCCTTATCAAAAGAAAACATCTTGCATGAATGGTTTCTCTGTGGCTGCACCACAGAGATGAACAGAGAAATGGGGCCTCATTTGGGAAGGCTCAGAACACTTAATTCTGCCTTATTATTAAGCCTCACCGCTACACCCGTGACCCCCCATCTCACCCATCTGTCCATCCTGGGTACTCCATCCAATCCCTCACTATCTGATCCTCCCTCACAGTGGTCTTCAAGAGGCATACTGTATTTGATTCTGGCCCTGTTTTCTCAGGACCTTCGGAGCAAAGGTGCAGAGCTTCATAAGATTTAGGTGTACACTGCATTCTTCTTCACCTTTTTCAGGGTGCACCATATACATTCATAGGTCTCCTTGTTGCCGGATCATCCTATAAGGTTATTCTTCCCAGAGGTTGGCAATCTCCCATTTGTATCTCTGATTTTTATTTGCCCCAGAGACCCAGTCACCAGGTTGTAAGTGGAACTCCAGAAAAGTCTGATCATACTTCTTCTTTTGATGGGTCGTGGCCTCCCCGGAATTTATGGCAGCTTTGAGATATGCCTCCTGCAGTGAACCCTGGAGCTGGGTGACATAATCTTCTATCTCAGAATCTTTTACCTGGATTATTTGTCCCTGCATAAGTTCCACTGGCAGCCTGGGATGCCTTATAAACATGGGGAAATGTGGAGTGTAATGTGTTGACTCATGTTTAGTGCAATTGTAGCCATCAAAGACTCCACATGGCTCTTCCAGTCTGCCTTATGGTCCGGACTCAAAGTGCCCAACATGTTCATTAGAGTGTGGTGGAACCGCTTTGTTGTTCCATTTTGTTCTGCTTCGAGTTGTTCTGCTTTGAGCAATTCCTAGTCATTTATACAAACAATGTAAAAGTTGCTCTCAAAGGCCGAGCCTTGGTCTGTATATTCTTATTCTTATTAAGAATAAGAATACTTATAGTTAAGTATTAACTATATCTGTTAGCCTCTCGGTAGTGCATTACTCTTGATGGGATGGGATCTTCTAACTGGAGTTTCCACAGCTCCTGCAAAGACTTTCCTGGGTTTGTCCTGATGCATAGTTTTGCAGTGCTGGTCATATATACTGTAGCAGTAGATCATTGTCTATCAAATCTCTGAACTGGTGGCCAAACAGATAGTCCCTGAATTTCTCCACCACAGTCCAATCGAGAGCAAGAAATTTAAGCTAGTACTGGGGTTGTTGTTGTAATTTTCGTTCTGTCCCTGGAGGGCTTTCTCACTTTCTTTTTTTCCACTGGAACAGAGATAACATTGGGGAGCCTTCTTCTTCCCCTTGGATGCCCCCCCTGTTAATTGGAAAAGAGGTGCTGCCAATTTATAATATCCCTGGTTGAAATGCCAATAATCCAGTAAATCCAAGAAATTACATGACAACTGTTGCTATCCCCTCTCCTGATACCAGCTAGCCAAGGTCCCTAATGTGGGTCTTCAGGAAGCTGAACAGTTTGGACTTAACCTTGAACATGTGTACAGACAACACCACACAATGTAGACAGCACATCACAAACATAATAAGTAATAACTAATACAACTAGTACAATAAATAGGTTATGGACAACAATAAATATGTAGTATTACAAAAAACTTGGTAGACCATGAGAAAAGAGCATGATGCAGATGTGCATTGAATCTGAGGCATTGCAGTTGTTTGGCATGCATACTGCATGGCATAGCAGCTGTTAAAGAGGTTAGAAGCTGTTCTTAAGCATGGTTTTCCGTACTTTAATAGTGCGGTACTGCTTGCCAGAGGGGGGAGCCACAGGGGGGAGAACCATTTATGGTCGGGATGGTTAGGATCCCAAATAATGGATTGGGCTTTATTGCAACAGTGGATAGTGTGAATCTCACTGATTGATGGTAAATCACATCCTATAATCCTATGTGCCACAACCCTTTGTAACACACGTTTGTCATGCATTGAACTATTGCTGTAACACACAGTGATACCATTAGGGAGAACATCTTCTATGGTGCTGTGATAAAAGTTCACGAGTAGCTTCTTTCCCATGCTGCATTTCATTAAGCACCTCAGAAAGTGCAGACGATGTTGATTTTTCAGACTGGCTACTGTGTTGTGAGACCAAGAGGAGATCTGCAAACTGAGGAACCTGAAGCAGCTAACAGTTTCCACTGCTGTGCCAGAGATGCTGATTGGGACTTGATTCTCTTTAGATTTCATGAAGTCCATTATGATTTCTTTTGTCTTGTTGACATTCAGGGCCAGATTAAGTTTTTGAGGATTAATAACATCTAAATTAAATCATCTTAAAATTAAGAACTATATATTACATTTATATTTTATTTTTCAATAATTGTACCATACAGTCAAATGTTACAGACTTATTATGCTTTCATACAGTTAATTACAAATGCAGCTTTTTATGCACAGCGTAATGAAATATTCTCATGGGCACAGAGATATGATAAAAATCCATACTCAAATAAAAAAACTAGATCTGCTCATGAGCAAGTAATGAGGTTCATATAAGGTGTAATTGGACACATTATGTTTAATTCATATAAAACACAAATGACATGAATGTGGTCCTCTTGTATAAACTGTATATTCACTGGATATTCAGGAAAATCATGAAAGCAGACTAATAAAGAGATCAACTGCTAGAAATGTAATAATACTTTACAATTTGAGGTTGCTCATAAAAATATCATTTGTCACAGGACTGTTGATCGGAAATATGGGAGTACCTAAAATATTTATTGAAAATTAGAAAATATCAAAGCTAGTCAGATCTGTCATATTAACTCAAAATTCACATCAAAGTATTATCACATATATGTATAATGTACATAAAGGTAAATAAATCAATGAAATCAATGATCAGAATTACCAACTGAACTCATTGGCAGCTTCTGACTGAGATTTCTGTAAGCCTACCTTTGCATTAATAGTTTATTAAAAATGTAATAACATTATCAACCAAAACACAAAATTTCAGAAAATGATAATTAAAATTGAAATCTCTTAAAACAAACTACCTTGAAAAAAGTTGATAATATTTATGAATAATTAACAATAAAACCATTTTTTTCATTGTGGGTAATCTGGTGACTACTTAATTACATTAATAATTTCTCAGATGTACTGTATTTATATCAAGAAGACGCGATACGTTTTGGTGCACATAATAGGGTTAGAAGCAATCTTCTTCTGGAACTGCTGGTATGGTAGTTCATGCATTCTATGTGCATACTAATGAATAGCTAAATATGCTAGAATATTGCAATATATTGTGCATTAAAGTATGAGAATAAGAACAGTTACAAATGAAAGACATTCTGCCATCCATTTCTTTTTTCTTGAAAGAAGCCAGTATGACAGCTTCAGAAAGCTTCAACATGCTTCAACAGCTTCACAAGAAATGATTGGGAAATTATTACATGCAGTACTCCCACAATGGGTAAAGTAGTGTTTCCTGTTCTCGGTTTTAAATGCACTTCCATACAGGGTCTACTTATGTCCTCTGGTTTGTTTCAGTGTTGGTAATATGTCAGTGTTGGAAATATATAGATGAGCTCATATTTAGATATCTGTTAAGACAGATCCTTTAAAATGCTCTAGCTAGAGGTCATTATTGCAATTAAGCTCAGATATAAAGAGCAAAGACAAGAGACATGTCATGACATATGTGTAACCTTGCTAGACAGCATTCCTAAATTAATGACTGACACTGTATGACGTCTCCACTATATTCTGGATCCAAAATTACATTAACTAGGCCATTGTGCAGTGTTACTTTTAGATAGATGAAAGATTCTTGATTAGCTACTCATTTATCATTTTGATCCATATTCTATACAGTATTCTCACTCTGTTTCTGGACCAGGCCATTGATATTTCTGCATTTCTCCTGGGCTGTAGTACTTGATTATGGTGTTAACATGCACCACTGTTGTGTGTTCTTTCATTAATCCACTAATAGAGCCAATTAGACAGAATATTACCTTCACTTCCAAATGACATTTGGGTCCAAACATCATATTTCAGGTCAATAAAATGATCTTGTTTCTCACTTCATATTTCTGATTCTCCACATCAGGTTTTACACATCTGTGTATTAAGATCTACCTTTAATTTTCAGCACATTATAAAGAAAACACACTCAAGGTCCTGAATAAAATTAAAGATTCTTATAAAAAATAATTTTTGACTGAATTTGACTGAATATTTTCCTTCATAGACTCCACTATGTTACAGCATTTCCATTATAAAGGTTAATATGCTACCCTCACATTTGATTATTTTTCAATTATTTATTTCTATCAAAATGTCTAGAACAAATTAAGTTCATTATTTGATTTGGGGAAGCTAGAGACCAAGGACAAAATTGACTACCTTGAATTTCACCAAAGCTTTAGATGACCTGTCTGTATAAAATACTCTTAAAGATTCAGCTGAAATGGATTCTGAAGAATAATCCTTATTATGCATAATTATACACCTGTATGATTGTTTTGTTGTCCTTCTCTCTTTTGCTTTGTATTGTGCTTTTTGTCATTTTCTGTATCACTATGTAGACTATGTACATTGGATTTGAAAAGCTGCTTTATAAATTAAAGTTGTTTACAATAAATTACAACAAACATACAACAAATTTGTATTTGTCCTATTTAAAATGTCTTTTGATGTATTAACATAAGAACACCAGTACTTTCCAGGGCTTATTCCTTACAGAAAGAAAGTGGACCCTTTTCAAGGAAGCCCCTCATATTTCACAAGCTTTCCCCTTTTTGGAATAATTTCCTTCTAGTAACTGGTCCTAAGCTCTTGACCTACAGTAGTTATCCTACACACATTTTGGCATCTAAGGAAGGCTTGTTTTGTTAACATGGAACTAGGCTGCTAGAGAGCTGTGTATTAAATGGTCTTGGTGTTTCCCAATGAATTGTTCTGAATCATGCTTTTAATGGACTACCCTGAAATAAAATCTAACTTTTAAAGTAATAATTTATGTTTTGTGCAGAGCTGGGCTTTGACTTCCATGTGCTGTATTTTTTCACAAAGCATAATAATAATTCACAATCAAGTATCATAGTTACTCTGTGTTTGACACCAGTCAGCTGTTTTTAAAAACAATTCCTGTGTAACTTCAGTCTGATTGAATGTCTAGGCAAATATTCACATTTGGTTTAATATGGACATAAACATGTGCCTTCAAAGTAAAAATAAATAAGTAAATAAATAAATGTAATACAAATAACAGAAAAGTTTTAATGTCTAGCCTTCAAATATAAATAGAACTTCATTGTAGGCTATTCTTTGCCAAATCCTAAATCCAGTATTCTAAACTAAAAAAAAAACACTGATATCTAACAGGACGATATTACTGCTTACTACTGTACAGAAGATTGCTAAACGCAAGTTTAAAATCACATTTGCATTTCTCTAATAGTGTCCTTAATCAGAAACAAGCACCTTCCAATTCCCGCAAATGCCGGAATAGAAACGAATGATCTATTCACACACCTCGATCAAACCACCCAGTTCTCAGAATATTTAAGGGCTCTTTACCACAACCACCATGGTGCTCATTATTGGATATCCCAGTGGAGATCCTAATTAACATCCTCATGTCTACTTGATTGCTGTTTGACTCTTGGCTTCCCAACCTGTGCTTCCCTTTGACTATGATTCTGGATTCTACAATTTAGCTAAGTACACCTGTCTCTCTCTCTCTCCTGTGCTTGATATTAAACCTGCTACTACATAGGGTCAAGTTTTACATCAATTTTAGGCCATCATGCCATTACAAATAGAACCAGTCACCATAGTGTGATGAAGAAAGCAGTAGGGCTAAAAAATGAAAGACTTATTTCCTTCGTCTGAAACTAAATGGAGGAAAACCTAGCCAGGTAAAACTAACCTTAACCTTAATAAAAGTGAATCAATTTTACCAGAAACACATGCACATCACAAGACAGTAAGGTTTATCTTAAACTACTCAGGTTTCAGAAATAGACACAGACACAGACATGCGCACACTTACAGGGTCAATTTTCACATAAGCCAATTAATTACTAGTATGTCTTGGACTGTATGAGGAAACCAGGGTACCCGGATAAAACCTTTCTTTTTGGAAGACTTGCCACATCATTCCATCGTTTGCATTTCTTCCAACACCCTACTATCTTCAGTGATGGTATCATAAAGGAAAAGACAATCTAGGGGTTCATTAGAAAACCTAAACCCCTTAAACTGAATATTGAAATTTATAACAGCCCAGACAGATAATTAACTACAGATGCGGCCATTCAAAACAAGAGGGCGATACCGCATTATTGAGTTACCGTAAATTCTCGTGTAGTACCTCATAATACTACCTGATACCGCAAGTAAAATAATAGTATCCGGAATTTCCGCAAGGTCGAGCTAATAAAGCTCAACCTCTCATGTTTTAGCTGTCCCTATCAAAGTCTTTAATGAAGATATAACTAATAGTATTAATAATGAATGACCTTGGACAAGCTGTAAACTCAAAGTATTGCCCTTGTCCACATTCTTTTTTTCATTGACCGTCTTTGTTTTTTGATTGGTTTGTTTCCAATCATGTAAAGTACAGTAATTTTTGAGAATCTGCGATTCACCATGCCTTTCACATGCTCATAAAAGAGATTGAATGAGGAACAAACATATTACTGTATGCAAACTGTATATATTTAATGTCTTTACTGTGCCCATTTAAGTACTGAATATTTATATGGAATTTTACCACTGAAGGGAAATCTTAGTAGCTGAGCATAAAAAGAATAGGAGCATACTGTAACGCGAGTGAAGGCCAAAAACTATATTAATTTTGGAACATAAACATACAGTATATGGCTGGTCTCGGTACTTTAAAGAAAAAATACACACCAGTATTCCATTTCTCCCTAAACATTTTAAGCATCGAAGTCTTTAACTAACGCAATACCGGAGTCAACAAGCATACTTTTAGAATTTGATTAAAAGGGAATATAATATGGAATCGCGTATCTCAAGAAATGAATAACGATATAATTATATTCATGTACCGCAACACAAGAATAGTACATGCTGTACGATGTCTGTTGATAATGTTTGTAGGCCTTTTTCAACACTCCTCATGTGACCTTGCCAGTGGCGCTGTGGGTTAGGTTCCTGACTCCCACATCACACATTGGGTGTTTGAATCCAGCTGGGGCCATGACTTTTTTTTTAACAAACATTTCTTTGAAAAAATAAAACATTTCCTGGGTCAGAGATTAAATAAAACTTCACTCGCACCAAACAAATTTATATTTCTAAATCTCACAACATGAACGAATTTAAGTCATTTTAATAACAATGAATAGTCACCTACGCGTTACAATATAAACATTTATATTGATTTAAATCGCATTTAAATCGCCTTTATTTAAAACCCATAAATAAAGCTGATACTGTTTGGACTTTTAATTATTTAAAACTGTATTACAGCAGCACAATCCACAATGCAATGTAAATCGCTATCTTTGTCTTATGCGTAATAATGTTCACCTCTCTGCAAATTAACAATAGTAATAATAATGAACTTTATTGTATATGGCACCTTTAAAGGTGGCTCCTCAAAGTGCTTTACAGGATAAAAACAATAACAACAATACTGTTAGGCTGGGCAAACGATTTTTTTTTTAAGAAATACAAAATGAGATATAATGATGTGTGCTTAGACATTAATGAAGAGCATAATGAAGGTCATAAAGGTCATAAACGATATTAATTTTGGAACATCAACATATTATGTAAACTGTATGTTGCTGTTATTGGTATTTTAAAGAAATACAATGTTTCAGGCATTCATGTGAAGGACAACAGAGTTTTCACTGGCCGATTATCAAACTTTATTGATAAAAAAAACTATCCGACCAAGCCAGAAGAAGACGAAAAGAATAATGGACACAGCGCGAGCCTGCATTCTCTCCTCAGCCGCCACACCACACTTTATCCTGGGTCAGAGATTAAATAAAACTTCACTCGCACCAAACAAATTACCACACACTAAACACTGAACATGTTAACCCAAATATGTCTCACAATACTTTTATGGTACATTACTTTGCTAAAATGTAATAAAAACGATTACAAATGCCAGCAGAGAGAGAGACACACACACAGTTCTTCATTGTGAAAAAGTAATTGTTTTTTTCCTTTTTTCAGCACCCAGACAAACGCAAACGCGTTATTAATGGAATGCTTTTATTCATTCTTAATCGAACTCACAAGTTGTCATCTGCTGTTGAAGCTCTGTGAGACTAGACTCACACATGGCTAGACTTGACTATTTAACCATGAGATTATGTTTATGTTTATTAATGCACTGAGAATGTTAAGCACCCCGAACACGGGTGCGGTGTAGCAGTCGGCTCTGGCTTTCCCATCTATACCGATGCACTGCAAGTACAATCCCCCTCTCTGCGGGAGTGCTGGCTGTGACGAATTAAACCGGTTTAACAGGTATTTTCAAAGTAGAAGGGGGCGATATTTCCAGCAAAAGACACCCCCCCCCCTCCAAAACCCAGTAAGTACAGTACTTACTAGTTAAGAAAGCTAGGCTCCTCAATGAAATCACTTTAACATGCTAATGCGTTGGTGTAGCAGTTGTTGGTGTAGCAGGGCGTGGCAAGCTTCTAATGTCTCCCAACTATGGCGAAAGGAACCCTTCTTTCATTGGAAGACAATGGACATATTCTACCCGTATATGAGAATATAATGCTGGCGCGTGGGCGTGGTGGGGTGCTGTACCAGCTGTCAAAAAAAAAGTTGTTGTTTTTTTAAAAGTCAATTGAGTGTCCATAATATTGCAGTAAGTGAAAAGATCACGGACATTCTTCCTCCCCTACATTCTCAGAGTAGAATAGAATTTATTATTAGCACAATTGATTACAGTGCTAAATTTAATATTATTGATAACACCTACCTTTCTTAACTAGTAAGTACTGTACTTACTGGGTTTTGGAGGGGGGGTTGTCTTTCGCTGGAAAACTTGCCCCCTTCTTTGAAAATACCTGTGAAACCGGTTTAATTCCATATTAAATTCCATATTAATTCCATATTTAATTCCTTCACTTCTGCATAAGCTTTCTGGAGGAACAGTGGATGGGATGCGGCTCTTTCTGGGAATACTGCAAATTCACAGGTGCCTGACTTGATGTAATTCACATTATCATATTCAAATATCACCCTCCCTTTTCTCTCTCTCTTGCCCTCCCCCCTGCAAGCGAGAGAGAGTGTGCTGTCCTTTGACAAAACAAGGCTCGCCAGATAATGCGAAATGAAACTGTTTTTCTAGCTTTTAAAGTTGTGCGATGTGTAAGCAGGAACACATCATTATATCTTACATATGAAAAATACATAATATAGCTCCCAAACAAACGTAAACGTGTTTTTAATAAAATGCTTTTATTCACTCATAATCTGACAATTTCAGGAAGACTAAGGAAGGACTAAGGAAATTGTCATCTGTTGTTGAAGCTCTGTGAGCTCGGTGACTTTGAGACCACTTGTTATCCCAAGTTAAGAGAAAAAAAGAGCTGACTGACAAGATTTAAGATGTGGCTGTCAATGTTGGATTAAAAAAAACACGTTGCCCGATGTTAGTTGCATTGCTTGAAAAATAATTTTATTTTGAGAGACTGGATAAGTAATTCAAGTGTTTTTTTAACTTCCTGAAAAACAAGTAATAATTTAATAATATGTGAAAAAGTTTTATGATATGGCACTGTTGTGAATGTCTGTGGAGTGTATCTTATTTGCCAGTCCTGGCTGTGCTCTCTCGCTCGCCCTCCCCCACGTCTCTCTCTTAATTCAATTCAATTCAAGGTGCTTTATTAGCATGACAGATGGGTACAATCAGTGTTGGGTACTTACTTTGTAATCTGTGGTCCTTTTAACTGTTTTTACAGTACATCTACTGTATTGCTTTGACATGCCACTTTTAAAGGTGATATATAAAATCAAGGCTTTAACTTGCTTTAACTCCGCAAGTCTGAGTTCTTGTGTCCGTCCTATCCGAGCCCGATAGTATTACAATATGTATCTTTATAGCAGGTGGTGTACAGCTTTTTAGTATAGATTACACTTTTCTAAAATGTATTTAAAAAATAAAAACGATTACAATCTAATCTTTCCACGTTTGATCCCAAGATCCCAAGAAAAATAAATCTAAATTAGGAGAAAGCTTTGCTGAAAGTTTATTAAGATATTTAGAAGACAAAGATATCAATTTATGTTGCATTTGTCTGATTGTGAATCAAAAAACACATATATTTAAACCCGCATTTTTGATTTAAATCAAAACGTGATTTAAATCAATATAAATGTTTTTATTGTAACGCCTAGGTGACTATTCATTGTTATTAAAATGACAATCATGTTGTGATATTTAGAAATATACATTTGTTTGGTGCGAGTGAGGTTTTATTTAATCTCTGACTCAGGGAAGCGTTTCATTTTTTCAAAGAAATGTTTGTTTAAAGTAACTTATTGCTCCAGTTGGATTTGATCACAGACCATGTAACATGGGAGTTAGGAACCTAACCCACTGTGCCACCGGCAAGGTCACATGAAGAGTGCTGAAAAAGCACTACAGAAACATTATCAACAGACAATGTACAGCTTGTACTATTCTTGTGTTGCAGTACATGAATATAATTATATCGTTATTAATATATTTATAAATATTTCTTTATATACGCGATTCCATATTATATTCCCTTTTAATCAAATTCTAAAAGTATGCTTGTTGACTCCGGTATCACGTTAGTTAAAGACTTCGATGCTTAAAATGTTTAGGGAGAAATGGAATACTGGTGTGTATTTTTTCTTTAAAGTACCGAGACCAGCCATATACTGTATGTTTATGTTCCAAAATTAATATCATTTATGGCCTAACAGTATGCTCCTATTCTTTTTATCCTCAGCTACTAAGATTTCCCTTCAGTGGTAAAATTCCATATAAATATTCAATACTAAAATAGGCACAGTAAAGACATTTAAATCTTTCTACAACCGAACCAATATACCACGAGTGCCCCTGTCGGTCAATCAATCACGTACCGCGGCATTTTGCGTCATTGCGCGTCAGGATGCGTGAGGCCGTAGCCAATTACCTCCGGTACGTGTCTGTGCCGCTGACTTTGAATGGCTGCATCTGTACATCCTAGTGGTGTGCTACAAAGAAGAAAAGACGTAAAACAAAGACAGAGCAGTAGAGATTAGTTTTCACAAGAAAAATACCTAAGGTGATCAATTACAATTAAAGAATGGTTTATTCAAGACATTTTATTTTTTCAACCTGGGACTCAAAAGGAGATTACTGCCTTTGACAACTTTTAATGAATATTGTTTAAATACCTGACTTATGCAATTACACTGTGCAGCTTTCTGAGTAATAAAATAAACAGAGACCCACTGATTTACATATTAGCTTTCACCTTAAACATTTTATTATTTAAAAAAAGTTGGGGATTACTTTACGGTTCAGTTTCGTTGTATTCAATCAAGTGAACAGAATTTGTAAAATGTGTTTAGAGTATACAGATGCAGCCATTCAAAATGGGTGGGGAATTTCTCGGTATACCCCGGAGGGCGTGTCACATCAAAACGCAGTATCACAAAGTATCACGAAGTATCAAGCGGTGTATCGCGTCATTTGACGTCATAATGGAAAGTGTCCGGAATCACCTTGTAAAACACCCATGAGGAGCAAATAAAGCTTAACCTCTCATGTACAGCATTTAAGCTTTTAAGTTTAAACTGTGTATTACAGCATGGTAATCATCAGTGATTAAAAAGTTGGTATATTTATGAAAGCAAGATTGCTCAGTTGGGCAAAAGTACACAACCTACCATTATCATAAATATTTTAATTATGCAGAAAGATTTTATACATCAAAGCCTTTACCGAAGATATTACTCATATTATTAATAATGAATGACCTTGGACAAGTAAACTCAAAGTATTACGCTGGTCCACATTATTTGTAATTGTCATTTTAAATGAAAAGACTTTAATTTTTCATCGACAAAAAAAGTAACAACACAGCATTTCGTAGATATAACTAACAAGGACGGGACATTAGCTAGCCAATATGATAAAGGAATAAATTACTTTTTTTGTTTATTTTGTTTAGCACATTTATTTGAACATTTCCATCGACTGTACAAGCACTGAAAAACTGTCCAATCCCTAGTTCGTCGGGCATTTTCTTTTAGTATAACAGACATAAAAACTCCTTTGCTTTTAACAGAGCGTTTCAAAATTTCTAATAACGAAAATTATTTAAACTGCGACACTTATCGTTCAACCAGAGCTCAAAATATCACAAAGATCTTGAAGAGCACAACAAAGATTGTTTTAAAAGATACTTGTACCATATACATGAGAATCCAAACTTTCTTATCTATGTCTTTAAAATTTATCACACAGTAACAAGTCAAATTTCAGGGGCATCTGTATACCAGAGATTATGGTACCGCTTCAGAAGTGTGTCAACCTGTCAGATTCCAGGAATGGAATTATCTGTTTTATAATCGAGAATATGTAAGCACGTATCTAAATAAATTAATCATGATATTAATTTAAGGATCAAAATTTCCAAATCTATGTATCTGTATAGCTGGTAGTATTACTGTATTTCACTTTCTGTGTAAACACGTTTTGTTAACACCTGAATCGCAGGTAGATTCTGTTTTTTGGTCTGTTATGGTCTGTAGCTCAAATCCTGCTTAACTAAAAATTAGACGCGAGAAGAGTATTATTGGACTATGTTGTGAAGCTCTGGCAAAATTTTATCTGTAAATTGAAGAGTTATAGAGGAGACAGGTTGTGTATCGTTTCTTTTGACACATTCCAACATTCCAATGTTAATGTGACACAGAACATAATGTGGGGTATTGGTTGTCAGTGAAAAGATTTAATCATTTAATCTTTTTACTGTGCACATTTTAATAACTTAGTATTGAATATTTATATGGAATTTTGCCACTAAAGGGAAATTTTAGTAGCTAAGCATAAAACGCAGAGGAGCATAACGAGAGCATAATGAAGGTCATAAAGGTCATAAACGATATTAATTTAGGAACATAAACATATTATGTAAACTGTATGTTGCTGTAATTGGTATTTTAAAGAAAAAATACACACCAATACTCAATTTCTCCTAAAGTATATTGACATTTTTTATATTTCAAAATAACACATGTTCGTACTGTATGTACAGTACACAGCGGTACCGCAGGTTGAACTGTAGGTACGCTGGGCAAACGTTCCGAGGTCAAATTCTTCCAGCACGGGAGTATCTTTAAAGCGGAGACGATGGCACCCAAATTTTTCGGCGAGCCTTCTCTTTAAAGCCCTGGCCAAATATGAAGACAGTACGTACAGTTATAATTCAAACTGAATTAAAAACTACTCATCCCAGTTACCATGGTGGTGCTTGTGATCATTGTGTTTAACCAACGAAACAGGGCGAAAAATCAGTCACTTGACTTTGGGGCAGAGTTTCGAAAGCTTAACCTATCAGCAACAATGCGAAATTTACACGATAGGCTACCTCAAACTGTCAGTTACACGACTGTGTATGTCGCTTAAGCCACTCCTATTTGGCATTTTAGTTATGGAGGCGAGAAGACCCCCCCCTCCCCCTCTCTGGGTGCCTGATTTGCCGTAATCTTTAACTGTTCTGTGTCCGAATCGCTGTAGCTACGCGTACGAAATAAAGTTCATCCCAGCTACAAAACATATATATTTTTGTGGTAAGAGGGAGCAAAACATCAGTATTTACTGCTATTAATTAGTGTACAATTTATAGTTGAAATATGAGCCTAAATATAAAGTTAGATATAAAGTTAAAATCTCGACAAAGCAATGTAGGAAATACAGAGAAAATAAATCCTTTCTGACATCTAATATCAGTTTTGATCAAGGTCTCCAAAATGAACAAGAAAAAGCACATTTTCAGAGGGCAATTATGCTGTGTTAATGTAGAATAAGTGATTTATGAGCAATCTAATTTCTTATTTGTTTAAAACAGTGAAATGTCAGCTGCAAAAGATCGGACCAGAGACAGCACTCTCTCTGCCTGTCATAGGCGTTCAGGAAAGGGTGAATGAAGTCATGTCAAGTACAATAATTCAGTGATCAATAATAACAATTGTAGGACAAGAAACAAAAGATAGTGAAAACTTAAGCTTTTTAAGGCTAAAACTCAAATTCATTCTACAAATTAAGGCAAATGAAAATTCAGGACGTTAAAGTGCTAGAGGTGTAAAAATACAAAAATGCACATGAGCAAAAAGTTTTAGAAATGGAGCAGGTGTTGCTTTGAAATAAGCAAACAGAAAAAAAGCCATGACTATAGTGCAGAAGAGGGATGCAGGAACACTTGCTTAGATATACAAAAAAATCACAAAAAGGTGTATGTTACAAAAGAACATGCAAACATGTTCATCATGTACATGAACATGTACATCAATTTCCCTTCGCGATCAATAAAGTCTTATCTATAAACATGGAACAGAGTGAGGAATCCGAAAATTAGCATGCATAAAAAACAGCAATTCTGTCAGTGAGCCCTAAATGAATTAATAGCAACCATGGTTTCATGGAGGGCTTCTCAGATAGTTGGGCATTCAGGTAAATTGCCAGGTGAAAGGATTTATAAACATATTTTGTTAAAGCAAGTCAGTTTTTTCCGCAACACATAAAATACATTTTTCCTAGAAAGTTTAGCCTTTGTCACTAATGAAACCACTAAATAAAGACATAAATATAGAAATCTTAAGATTTTTTTTGTTCAATGTTGGTAGCAGGATGAACTGTCAGGTTGAGCTAAGTGTATATTTTGTCGCAGTGTTGCTGCAAGATGTTAACAGTGAAAAAAGGTATTTAGAAATGAGTTATTTCAAGAAGAAAAGTTTCAGAATAATTGTAAATCTATCAGGATAGAAAAAGCACAGAAAACAGGCAGTTAGATTGATCAGATGAGTATGAAAAGTCATTTAGCAAAGGGAATGAGAAGAGTGACAAACTAGTATACTTTAGATCTTTTTTTCTGAACCAGGGAAAATCTGATCATGTTTCTTTATAACAATAATAAAAAACTTTATTATATATATCACCTTTAAAAGTGGCATCTCAAAGCAATACAGTAGATGTAAAAACAGATAAAAGGACCACAGATTACAAAGTAAATACATATAAGAAAGACAAGCAGTTAGAGGTGCTAACAAAATTAGAAAATGAAGCAGATACAGACACTAAGTCTTCTGAAAAGAAAGGTTCTGAGGTTAGATTTAAATGCACTCAGGGTATGTGACTGATGTCACTGGGAATACAAATTGAGAGCTCTGGGGTGCAGCTAGAGAAGACCCTGTCACCCACAGAATGTAGATGTTCTTGAGGACAGCTAGAAGACCAGAGTTAGACAAACAAAGGTGGGGAGTAGACAGATAATAAGCCATATACTGTAAGTACTGAATGAGGATGAGGATTTTGAAGTTGACTCGAAACCTGATAGGTAACCAGTGCAAGGACTTGAAAACAGATGTAATGCATCCCTGATAGGATTCTCGCTGTCATATTCTGAGCATATTGAAGATTGCTCAGTGTGGATTTAATTTCCCCAGTGAACAGGATGTGCATTTATTAATTCTAGAAAAAAAGCCTTTCTTGATTTCTCTAGTTCCCTTTAAAATAAACTATTATTCCACAATGCAGAGTATTACATGGCCAGTATTTACACATGATATTTGTGATTTAAAGAAATTAACACAAGCAGCTTTTGGAGATTTAAGTGTTGGCTGAGTTATTGCAGGATAAAAGACTAGAGATGTTGGTAGGAAGAAGATAATTTTGGGAAAGCTGAGGAATACACTGATAACAAGAACACTTCCTAATGGGGTTAGGCATACTTTTGATGAAGATGATGAAGTTAACAGACTGTATGTTTACATAGATACTGAAATGAGGATTGTATTTTAGATTTTGTGTAGTTGCTAGCATTGAACTGTGTGTTGGATGCACATGAATTGAAGGAATGGGCAATCTTAGCTGATGCGGAACCACAGAGCCAGGATATTAAGATGTTTATAATTAGAGGCAATTTGTTAAATAACTAGGTATGGATACTGATGTGCAAGAGAGGTGGAAAGGCTGTTTCCTTAAGCCAGCACTATAAAATATTTTATTCTCAGTGAGATGCTGCCATTTCATAGTGGATTTCTAACACTGTGTATAGTTCCATCCACACAGTGCCTTTACTTCCATCCATTTCTAATCTCTTTATCCAGTACAGAGGATTTGGAGCCTATCCCAGTAAGCAACAGACACAAGGCAGAATACACCCTGGACATAGCGCCAGTCCATCACAGGACATCAGGCTGCAGCAGTGTGATGGTCGAACCAGTGTCGACGAGGGCCAGGCAGGGTCTGCCCTCGATGAGGCAGGGAAGAAATAAGCCCCGGCTGTGGCCAACTCTTCCCACAGCAGGCGGGGTGAAGCACTCTTTCTGGCTTTCCGGAGTGGGCGTAGCGTCGCTCAAGGACGGCCTTCCCTCCTTTAGGCCGCCCCGCTCCCATTTCCCAACGGCCTCCGGAGTCCCCGGGGATCCAGCCCCTGGCACTCCCGGGCGATATGCCCCCTCTCCCCACAGCAGTGGCAGATGACCAGCCGCCGTGCTGGCCGTCTCCTCCCCATCTGATTCCCTGTGCACCCCTCCATTGGTGCCCACCGGTCTCCTCGAATACAGCATCAGCCTGGTCAGCCAGAGCCAGGGCCTGCTCCAAGAGAACCGGCGCGGCCGGCATCATGTGGCGCTGCACCTCAGTCGGCACCAGGGCCCAGAGAAACGCCTGGAGCGCTATCTCCCGGTGGGCATCCACCACGTCTGCGGCGACTGGACCCAGTGGCTCTTCCGCTAGGCAGCAGCGTTGGGCCAACCTTGCCCGTAGCAGTCCCGGCGCCTCCCCTCTCCTGCCAAAAAGCCTCCGGAGTACATCCAGCAACGCCTGGCAGGCCTTCCCCTCCAGGACGGTGGTGAGGTGGCCCACCATCTCCACCTGAGATCAATCATTTGCCAAGGCCGCCATCTGGAACTGGGCCTCAAACATCTGCCATGGGATCTCCCCATTATAATGGCTCGGTCTCACCAGCGCAGGCTGGAGCAGGGGTGGCGGGCTGGACCCCGCTGGTCTGGCATCTCCTTCCTGCCACATGGCCTGAGGCGGCCTGGGAAAGGGCCCCCTGCTGAGAAGGTCACCGTGGGGTAGCCCTGATAAGGGCTGTGGCCACTGGCGGTGCTGAGGGGTCGTCCTGGCCCCTGGTGGCTGCTGCTCGCCCCCAAAAGGCACTTTAGGGGGTCACTCGGCTGCTGGGGGAACCGGCGCTTCTCTGAGTCCGACATCATCCGCCGTTCACTGTCCATCCTCTGCTTCTAACACCAATGTAATGAATTTGGGTTTGTTGAGGACGAACACAGAGACTCAAACCTGTGGAGTTAAAAACTGAGCTTTATTTCTTCTACGTCACCACCCGCCAGCAGCACTCCCGCATCCAGATGAGAGAGAAACACAAGACAAGCCCACCAAGAGCGCGGACCCAAGAGAGACAGAGAGAGAGAGACACCAAGGGGTGCAGAACCAAGGAACTATTTACATGGAAAACGGGCAATCTCCCCAGACTGTACACCCATTTCACTGTTACCTGGATACCTCTTGGGGGATATCCTCTATATCCTCTTGGGGGGAATATCCTCTTGGGGGATATTCTAACAACAAGTGATTATAAGACGATCTGTCAAAGTGCAATGAAATACAATATGCTGGACAGTATGCTTCTCAAAGCGCTTTACAGGATAACAACAATAACAACAACAATTTTACAAGCCCTGGGAGGAAGAATATCATCAATATTGATAATAATAATAAACTTTATTTTATATAGCGCCTTTAAAGGTGGCTTTTTTAAAAAAATGTTTTAAATGCATTTGCATTTGCACACAGAGCAGTGTTTACTTGAACATGGAGATGCCATACTGAATAATTCCTGCACACAACCATTGCAGCGGAATTTGCATAATTTGACAGGGCTGTGATTCATACAAGTGGTGGTGGATTTGGAGACAAAATGTATTTACATTGGGTTGCTGTAAGTGGAGCACTAATAAGCCCAAAGCTTTACTTATTATTTTACAAAAGAATGCACCTGACAAGCTGGACAGTATGCTTCTCAACACCCTTTACAGGATAACAACAACAATTTACAAGTTCTGGGAGGAAAAATATGATCAATATTAATAATAATAATAATAAAAAACTTTATTTTATATAGCGCCTTTAAAGGTGGCTCCTCAAAGCGCTTTACAGGATAACAACCGATAAAACAACATTGGTTGGGGGTCGAAAATACCTGTGAAACCGGTTTGTTCACAATGTACTGTAGACACAGAGTGTTACACCAACACATTAGCATGTTAAAGCGATTCCATTGAGGAGCCGGGCGCGATAATTGTTTTGTTCCTTGTACAGTATCTGATCTGCAAGGCCATTTGAAACAAAAAAAAAATAAGATACAATCTACAGACATTCACAACATAAACATATCTTAAAGCATTTACATATATTGCTAAATTATTACTTTAGATATATACTGTAACGCCCTCGCCTGGTGGTGAGGAGGAAGCGCCCCTAGGCACTCGTAGTACCACTGGGCATGCTGGGAGTGGTAGCCGGGGAGAGTCTGAGGGTCAGCACAATAGCCAGCGGCTGACCCTACCTGTGTAAATAATGTCCTAGTAGTTCTAGTGCCCTGTGTAGTCCTAGAAGAGTATAGCGTGTTGTTAAGGAATTACCACCCTAAAGATGTGTACGTGTTCCGTCAGTCTCCTTATGTGCGTGTATATGCTGGGTTTGGTTTTGTGGTTGTTAATGAATAAAGCTAGCGCTTGGTTTGTTTGTTCGGAAAAGAACCTGCAAACGCTACAATACTTTAGGTTACTGAAACAGCCAGTTAATAAAAGTGTTGCAATTTTGTTCTTGTTTGGAGGTGGAGGTATTCTGACAACAACTGATTTAAAGACAATCTGTCAAAGTGCAATGAAACAATAATTACGCTAGGTGAACGTTCCGAGGTCAAATTCTTCCGCGACAGGGGTAGCTATAAAGCGCAAACGATGGCACCGAAAGATTTTGGCATGCCCTCTCTTTAAAGCCCTGGCCAAATATGAAGACAGTACGTACAGTTATAATTCAAACTGAATTAAAAACTACTCCCGCAGAGAGTGATGAAAACCATGCAGCGTCAGGCAAATGCACATTAATATGTTGGGCTTTTGGGTTCGGGTGGATTTGAGCCCTACAGTTCAACCTACGGTACCGCTGTGTACTGTACATACAGTACGAACGTGTTATTTTGAAATATAAAAAATGTCAATATACTTGGTGTGGATTTTTTCTTTAAAATACCAATAACAGCAACATACAGTTTACATAATATGTTTATGTTCCTAAATTAATATCATTTATGACCTTTATGACCTTCGTTATGCTCCTCTGCATTTTATGCTTAGCTACTAAAATGTCCCTTTAGTGGTAAAATTCCATATAAATATTCAATACTAAGCAGATTAAAATGTGCACAATAAAAAGATTAAATGATTAAATATTTTCACTAACGACCAATACCCCACATTATGTTCTGTGTAACATTGGAATGTTGGAATGTGTCAAAAGAAGCGATACAAAACCTGTCTCCTCTATAACTCCTCTATAACTCTTCAGTTTACAGAGAAATTTCACCAGAGCCTCACAACATATTTCAATAATACTGTAGCGTTTGCAGGTTCTTTTTCAGAACTAAAGAACAGTGGAAACGCGATTAACCAAGCACTGACTTTATTTAACAACCACACCAAAAACCCAAACACAGGATCTACACACACATGAGGAGACTGACCAACACGTACACACATTTAGGGTGGTAATTACCTAACAACACACTCTACTTTTACAGGACTACGGAGGGCACTAGAATTACTAGGACATTATTTACACAGGTAGGGTCAGCTGCTAGTCATCGTGCTGACCCTCAGACTCCTCCCGGCTACCACTCCCATCATGCCCAGCGGTACTACGAGCGCCTAGGGGGGCTTCCTCCTCACCACCAGGCGAGGGCGTTACACTGCCCCCACCTGAAGCATCTGGCGTCTCGCCGACGTCGAACACCCCCCCTCAGGCTGTACTCGTATTCGGCCAACTGCTGCGGAACCCTGCGTGAGCGGCCGCTGCGCCACGGTGACGGCTGGCGATCCACAGACGCCCCACTATCGGCCGGCTCCGGCCCCGGCTGCTCCTCTGGAGCCTCCCCACACGGCTCCTCCTCCCGGGCCCGGTAGGGGGCCAGGCGGTCTCGGTGCATATCGTTTATGTCCTTCACATGCGTTACAGTATGCTCCTATTCTTTTTATGCTCAGCTACTAAGATTTCCCTTCAGTGGTAAAATTCCATATAAATATTAAATACTTAAACGGGCACAGTTAAGACATTAAATATACATATACATACTGTATACAGTACAGTTTGCATACAGTAATATGTATGTTCTTAAATCAATCTATTTTATGAGCATGTGAAAGGCGTGGTGAATCGGAGATTCTAAAAAATTACTGTACTTTGCATGATTGGAAACAAATGCGTGATTGCGAAATGCTGTGGTGTTACTTTTACAAAGACGGTCAATGAAAAAAAAAATGTGGACCAGGTTCAATACTTTGAGTTTACAGCTTGTCCAAGGTCATTCATTATTAATACTATTAGTTATATCTTCGTTAAAGACTTTGATGGCCACAGCTCAAACATGAGAGGTAAAGCACATCCCAAAGTAATGCGGTATTGCCCGCTTTTTTTGAATGGCTGCATCTGTATGTGCCAAACTGAAAGCTAGGACAGCTGCTCTCAATTCTGGCGATATGGGTAAATACAAAAAATCCAGATACGACCTCAGGAAAGCTATCAAAATCACCTACTCACTGCCTGACACCCTAGACCCACTGCAATTTGCGTATCGCCAATTGCAACAGAAGATGCAATTGCCACTGCCTTCCATACTGCCCTCTCACACCTGGATAAGAAAGGAACATATGTGAGAATGCTGGTTATTGATTACAGCTCAGCATTCAATACCATAGTGCCCTCAAAGCTTTTCATTAAGCTCCAGGACCTGGGACTGAACACCTCCCTCTGTAGCTGGATCCTGGACGGCTTGACAGAACATTCGCAGGTGGTAAGGGTGGGCACCAACGTATCTTTTACCCTGACTCTAAACACTAGAGCCCCCCAAGGTTGTGTGCTTAGCCCTGTCCTCTTCTCCTTATTTACCCATGATTGTGTCACCAGGCATAACTCAAACTCCATCATTAAGTTTGCGTCAGATACAACAGTCATCGGCCTGATCACAGATGGTGAAGAGTCTGCAGACAGGGAGGAGGTTGAAACCCTGGCAGCATGGTGCCAGGAGAACAACCTCTCTCTGAACATCAGTAAGACTAAGGAGAAGAT
This sequence comes from Lepisosteus oculatus, assembly GCF_040954835.1. Taxonomy (NCBI): domain Eukaryota; kingdom Metazoa; phylum Chordata; class Actinopteri; order Semionotiformes; family Lepisosteidae; genus Lepisosteus; species Lepisosteus oculatus. The sequence continues at coordinate 33,491,441 of NC_090708.1, forward strand.
TGTGGACTAAAGAAAGCACCAGGGAGGAGATCACACACCTATCTACATCAGTGGGACTGCAGTGGAGAGGGTCAGCAGTTTTAAGTTCCTGGGAGTTAACATCTCAGAGGACTTAACCTGGACCCACCACACCAACACCGTGGTGAAAACAGCACGGCAGCGCCTATACTTTTTCTATTGGCTAAAGAGGTTTGGCATGCCATCACATATCCAGGCCAACTTCTACAGGTGCACTATTGAGAGCATCCTGACTGGTTGCATCACTGCCTGGCATGGGAACTGCTCCGCCCGGGATCGCAAAGTACTGCAGAGGGTGGTGAAGTCAGCGCAGCTCATTACTGGCTGTGAGCTACCAAACATACAGGATATCTACTCAGCTAGATGTCTGAAGAAGGCCAGGTCCATGCTCAAGGACCCCAGTCATCCCAGTCACAACCTGTTTTCCCTCCTACCGTCCGGTAAACGGTACCGAAGCATTCTACGGAACAGACTACGGAACAGCTTCTACCTCCAAGCAATAAGACTGCTAAATAGCCAACCTGCAGCTCCTTTAGCAAATCACCTGTAATGGCTACATGGACACACAGTTTTCACTATATTCAGCATAACCGCACAACTTGTATATATTGAATACACCATGGACACTTAGCAGCTCAACTCATATTGAGTTGTATACAATTTCTATTACATCTATTATGATGTAACCTTATTTTCATAACCTCAATTTTGTGATTTTTGTGATTTCTGTGATTTCTGTGATTCTTGTGATTTTTGTGAGCTCACAGAAAAGACATTTAATTGCCAGCAACTACTGCTGCATGCTGTATTGTTGTGCATTTCATAAACTTTGATTTGATTTGATTTGATTTGATTTCTCTCTTCTCTTTGCAGTGTAAGGAAAACCGGTTCAGGGACGCCAAATATGTCATCATAGTGGCTCTCTGAAGGCACCAGTTCTGTAGGGTTTGGGCATTTACTGAGACAATTATTAATTGTAGCAGTAAATCACAAAGTTGATTCTTTTGATGGCTTTAGAATCCAACCATGCGACATAACTCAAACAACGCGCACACACAGGTACTAATACACGAGGATACATTTATTAATACATAGAATATGCATATAAACCTAACAGATCTTATCGAGAGGGTTATCAGAATACAAAAGATATATATTCAGTCAGTTACAAAGTGTTACACATATCAAGAGGACATACGTTCAGTATATCATTCATTAAGACCGTTTCTTAAATGAACTTGGTTACAACTTCTACATTAGATACTCAAAACAAGTACATAACTCTTAGAAATTAAATTGATATCAACTGGTTTGGATAACAATTGAATTCTCGAGCTGTAATGCATTGAAGTTGAATACTCATCCAATCTCTGGGGATTCAGATCTCCTGCGGGCACAAAAAACAGTTGCAGGCTGTTGCTGTCCAATCCGCGCTCTCTGGCTCGGTGCCAGGCTGTGCTGTGCGGCTTGCGACGGTGCGCTGCTGATGGTCACTGACTGGCTAGTTAGTGTTGGCTTTAACTAGCAAAGTTTGTGCACAGGAGAAAAGATGACTGTGGGTCCCAGCAAGTCAGGAAGAGGACCGGTTCGTTCCTGATGAAGAGCTAGTTCTGAATAGTGATTCAGCTGTCCACAGTTCCGACCTGTTCACGAGGCCTGCTGCTGGTTACTCTCTGGCAACCTCCACTCTAGACTCTTAGAACAAAGGAAAGTTCTGGCACTCGGACACACTGGCCATTCCGTGGTTGTCCGGGCTGAGTCTCAGGATGGTCAGGAGGCACGCTGCGAGAATGTCCTGCCCTTGGGAGCCTTCTGCTCCTGGGCCGTCCTGCCCTGGAATTCTCCTTTGAATTCCCTTTAGAACAGTCCACAGAATCCTCTCCAGAATCCCTGAATCTCCCTGAATCTTGTTGAATCTGAATCTCTCAGGCTCTCTGTGTTGCCTGTTTTTACCTGGAGGAACTTCAGCTCATTGATTGGCTGAAAGTTCCATGGGCATCAGAGTCTCACGTGGGTTACTCTGCCCTGCCAGTCCCTGATTGGTTGATCAAGGTGAGATATGAGTCACTTACTCCTGACACTTAGGAATGCAGTCCAGATGTCCAACTGGCACTCCCTAGACAGATAGGCGCCAATGGATGACCATTGATCATGATAGCCAGGCTTAGCTAAGTGCATCCCCCTTTGTGAGCTGTCCTTATCAAAAGAAAACATCTTGCATGAATAGTTTCTCTGTGGCTGCACCACAGAGATGAACAGAGAAATGGGGCCTCATTTGGGAAGGCTCAGAACACTTAATTCTGCCTTATTATTAAGCCTCGCCGCTACAGCAGCATGGGATAAACCTATTGCTTGTTCCTTTGCAGACTATGCATGCTGATGCAGCTACTCACCTGAACTAATACAAAATATACCATTAGAATAATACAAATCCATTATCCATTATAATACAAATCCATTTATCTATACCTTGTTGTTCTAGCAATAACATTCATAGCATAAACCTATGGCTAAATCAAAGTAGAAGCAAAAATGAAAAGCAATTAGGATACTTCAGTATTGCAGAAAGTACTGTATTAGTGTTTCCTCCAGGATCTTGCGCCAAAACTGCAAAATTGTATTTGGAACCAACGTGGATGTGTATTTAAAAGTGAGAATAGGATGGCCTTCTTAACCCTAAAAAGTATGGGAGTATAGAACAAATTATTCAGACATGTAGTTAAAGTTCATACAGCTTTTTGAAATTCTTTGATCAATTAACTAACTACCGAACAGGCTAGATAGGCCAAATTGCCTCTTCCTCTTTGTATCTTTTCTATGTACTTATGTTCTCAAATTTGCTGACTATTACTGATACACTGTACCAATTTCTGTATACAATACATAGCTATGATTGCAATGCTGAACAGCAGAGGCATAGATCAAGCAGACGGCATTAGCCAATCCCTGCTTGCTCAGTGTCCCTACATCACCACTCCTCCCCTCCCCAAACCTATTGTATTTAAACCCTGCTCTTTGTTCAAGCTGTGGTCAGTATTGTTTTCAACACCTTGAGCTCTGGTTGATCACCTTGATGTTTTCTCTCTGGACTCCTTGCCTGACTCCTGGATTTTGACCTGTTTCCTGACCTTGGTTTTTGGATTGTGTCTGTGGTGCTTGGTACTAATTTTGTCTTCTGGGTTTGGACTTTTGCTCACCTCTTGACACTGGCCTTGTACTTCCCTAATTTACTGGTTTAGGATTTATGTGATCTTGAAACCCACATAGGGTCCTCTCCTTGCTTCCTGAGCAGTGAACCAGCTTAATAACATTATTTTTAAAATATATAAGCTGATGACAGCAATCATGGAAATAAAAGTATCTCTTAGTTGCAATTGCACACAACAGATCAAATAGAAGAGTGAAAATGCTTCATCCATTAAATTAATGGGGAAGATCATACCAGGCAGCCACAGATTACAGTTTTACTAGGAAACCACAGTTAACAACACTACCCTGACTAAAGGACAGCATGTCCTAAAACACAGTATTCTTGCTAGCCATACTGGAGCATTGGTTTGGAAATTTTGATCCAGACGAAAGAGTGACACTTAATTGTGCACAAACACTACTTACTGTGCAGCAGCCTGGTGTTCTTTGGGGGTCTCCCTTCCCAGTCCTGACCAGTACCAGTTTTGTTGAGCTTCTGCCATCTGAGAAGATCAGCCTATAGGGTGTTAATACTGTTGTATCAATGTTGATTCCACTGGCCAGTCATGGGCCAGAACCTTTTGCACTAAAAATAAAAAGGGAATCAAATCTTGCTGTGTAATCCTTCTAGTCCTTCCCTTTAGTGTCTCCTAATGTGCTTTGTGAGATGTATTGGATGATCTAGTAAGGTGGCTGGTAAACCTACCATTCTGGTCATCTTTATTTTAACTGAACTTTTATCACATCACCTACCAACCACTTTAATGCACACCCCAGGAATTCCCTGTCCCATGTAAGTGTACAATCAGAAGTGTAAGTGTTTAATTTTGTAAGTTTTGAAGAAATTCATGTGCTACATCAATGTGCCTTGGCATATTAGGAACAAGTACAGTACACTACATGACACTGAAACTCTGTGTTTCTTCATTCTATTTTTCAACGTGGAATTAAAATCTACTTACTCTTTTGGATTTTTAACTGCTATGTCAAAAAATAGAATAAAATATAAAGTCATTCAGTGTAATATATTTTGTACAATGGTCACTATGTAATACAGTACACTATTTAATATGCCTCATATTTTGTTTCAGTACTGTATATAGAGATACTCTGTTTGCATCCCCTTACCCACAATTGTTCTTGACCTTTGTGTCTGCTGTGTCTCCTCTGTGTAAATGGCATTAAGGTTCACTGTATGATGCCACTGTGTACCTGGAGATTATTGCGGTTAAAAGGTGAATTAACATGTTTTACATCCACCCTCTTGTACTGTTACACCAGGAAGCAGTTGTCTCCCCACCGGCACAAAACAACCACCTAGGGACAAGCACCCTGCCAGCATTTACATCTCACTAACACAAGACACAGGGTCCACAAGTCCTACAGTGCAGTTAATAAAGTATGCAAAAATCAAAGGGAATCCATATTGTACAAAATATTAATCACATTGTCATTGTCTTTTTTGCTGCTTAAAAGTGACTGACATATTTGTAGAAGATGCAAATTAGCTGAACACCAACTGACAAAAAATGTGTTTTTTTACAGAGAACTACTGTAATATTTGTTTTTTGCTTACCTTTTCCTCTTTCTTTTCTTACTCCTTCATCACAACACACTGACATTTTTTCTTCCCAGTAAAACTTACACACTAGGCAAAAACAACTAACACAATATCTTTAATTTATGTGGACCTTGCTATGACTACCAGTGAGCACAAAGACAGGGAAAATCCATGCAATGATTTCATCTTCAATAAGCCTTGCTTGATTTGACCAACAGTCATTTTAGTACTTTGAAGAGTTCCCCTAAACCAGGATGCACCATATGTGAAAGGAATTAATGGAATATCCAAGTTAAGTTTTTAATTGACAAAACGTTATTTATTTTGTCAATCAATAGCTTATATGAGGCATATCAAATGCTGTTACAGTTGACAAAAACAAAAAGAACACAAAGAAAAAATAAAACTGGTAATAATGTGGAGGGAAAACCGGTTCAGGGACGCCAAATATGTAATCATAGTGGCTCTCTGAAGGCACCAGTTCTGTAGGGTTTGGGCATTTACTGAGACAATTATTAATTGTAGCAGTAAATCACAAAGTTGATTCTTTTGATGGCTTTAGAATCCAACCATGCGACATAACTCAAACAACGCGCACACACAGGTACTAATACACGAGGATACATTTATTAATACATCGAATATGCATATAAACCTAACAGATCTTATCGAGAGGGTTATCAGAATACAAAAGGTATATATTCAATCAGTTACAAAGTGTTACACATCAAGAGGACATACGTTCAGTATATCATTCATTAAGACCGTTTCGTAAAGTGAACTTGGTTACAACTTCTACATTAGATACTCAAACAAGTACATAACTCTTAGGAATTAAATTGATATCAACTGGTTGGGATAACAATTGAATTCTCGAGCTGTAATGCATTGAAGTTGAATACTCATCCAATCTTTGGGGATTCAGATCTCCTGCGGACTCAAAGAAACAGTTGCAGGCTGTTGCTGTCCAATCCGCGCTCTCTGGCTCCGTGCCAGGCTGTGCTGTGCGGCTTGTGATGGTCCGCTGCTGATGCTCACTGTTGGCTTTAACTAGCAAAGTTTGTGCACAGGAGAAAAGATGACTGTGGGTCCCAGCAAGTCAGGAAGAGGACTGGTTCGTTCCTGATGAAGAGCTAGTTCTGAATAGTAATTCAGCTGTCCACAGTTCCGACCTGTTCACGAGGCCTGCTGCTGGTTACTCTCTGGCAACCTCCACTCTAGACTCTTAGAACAAAGGAAAGTTCTGGCACTTGGAAACACTGGCCGTTCCGTGGTTGTCCGGGCTGAGTCTCAGGATGGTCAGGAGGCGCGCTGCGAGAATGTCCTGCCCTTGGGAGCCTTCTGCTCCTGGGCCGTCCTGCCCTGGAATTCTCCTTTGAATTCCCTTTAGAATCTTACTGAATCTTGTTGAATCTGAATCTGAATCTGAATCTCTCAGGCTCTCTGTGTTGCCTGTTTTTACCTGGAGGAACTTCAGCTCATTGATTGGCTGAAAGTTCCATGGGCATCAGAGTCTCACGTGGGTTACTCGGCCCTACCAGTCCCTGATTGGTTGATCAAGGTGAGATATAAGTCACTTACTCCTGACACTTAGTAATGCAGTCCAGATGTCCAACTGGCACTCCCTAGACAGATAGGCGCCAATGGATGACCATTGATCATGATAGCCAGGCTTAGCTAAGTGCATCCCCCTTTGGGAGCTGTCCTTATCAAAAGAAAACATCTTGCATGAATGGTTTCTCTGTGGCTGCACCACAGAGATGAACAGAGAAATGGGGCCTCATTTGGGAAGGCTCAGAACACTTAATTCTGCCTTATTAATAAGCCTCGCCGCTACAAATGTATCACACCATGGAGTGAATTCAGTGACAATAACAAAATTATTGAGCTTTCTTCAAAATCAAAGGGTTAAAAAAGGTATGATCCTGCTGAACAGTGCTTATTTTTTCAATGACTGGCACTGCAAAGCCTGCTGCAATCTAGAAATAAAAATAGAATTACATTCATGAGCAGTTAAAGATATCACAACACAAAACTGTTTACATCCACCCTCTCACTACCAACCACTTTGTTGCATGTTTGTGCTAACATTCTGCCTTACTGCCTAATCACTGTTTTGGAATTAAATGGTTGGAATTTGCTGACAAAACACAGGACTTGAATAACACTGTGGCGAAACTGTTAATGAACCACTTAGGCTGGTGCATATTCTCATGTATTTTATAGCTAAAATATAATTAGATTGTCATGAAAGTTTTGATTATTGAGAAATATAATGTGATTAAAGATATAGCACACAAAACACAAACATTTTGTGGGTTAAAAAAATATTCAACAGTAATATCCTCATGTGTATTAATATGTTATCTCTTAGATTCAGTAACTGGTAGCACTTAATTGAGCAGAAATGACTTCAATAAGCCATTTCCTGTAACTGTTTATCAGTCTCTCACATTGGCATTTATGAATTGTCTAATTTGTCCTTAAAGAACCGCTTTGAATCAGTGAAATTTGAGGGTTTCTTTGCGTTAACAGGTCACTTCAGGTCCTGCCATAACATTTTAATTTTAAGGTATAGGTATGGACTTTGCTAATCCACTATGGATTTTTCCGGTATTCTGTCGTATATCTACTTGTAACTTTAAGTTAATTTTCTTTATGAGCAACTTTGTGTTCAGATGACTTCACATTCTCCTTCACAATTTTCTGACACAACACCAAATTCAGGGTTGCATCACCAATGGCAAGCAATCCTGGGCCTGAGGTACAGTAAGTACAGCAACCCAAAACACAATATTCCCAGCACTATGCTTGTCAGTTAGTATAGATAGATAGATAGATACTTTATTGATCCCGTGAGGGAAATTGCAGTGCAACAGCAGCTTAACTCACACAACACAGCCACAGTGTAACGAATTATATACTAATAGTACAATACATACAATACAATACAAGAGTTACTCACAGTCCGGACACACAAGAGGAAACTAGAACAGAACAGTACACAGAAAATTGTATCACACGTATGAATATAAATATAGATGTAACCATAGATATAAATATAAATATAAATGTATTGCACAGGTCCCTGGCATATACTGCACAAAAGTGGTTGTAAATGGGAAAAAGAAAAAGAAAAAGAAAGAGAACAGATGTAGCAGTAGATGTGTATATGCGTTTAGTCCAGAAACAGGTAACAACAGGTAGTATGAGGTTCTTCCTGAAGGCAGTGTTTTATTCTCACCACAAAAAAAATGTTTCTCATTGTAGCCAAAAAGGTCAGCTGTTGACTTACAGTATCTGCCCAGAGACCTGAACTGAATCGGGACATATAAATATTGCATATTGCATAACAAAAGACAGGACCAACACCCATAAAGATGCTAGAAACAGGATAAAGCTGATCAATGGCTGCTGCATATAAAAGGATAGTGCTTAGAGCAGGACAAATCAGATAAGATCATGCTATATATCAAAGAACAAAACAAATATACATAACAAACCATTAAACTGTGAAACAAAACATCATTCTAAGGATACACTGTATACAGTATAATGGTTGGAACTTTCAGGGTGTCGCGTCTGCAGGATAGACCCAGCACTTTGCTGTCCTTATTAAACTCAATAAAACTGAATCTGCACAAGACGTGTCCTTCTCCTCTGATGAATTTCTCACAACATACAGTAACATTGTTCCAGACGTCTTTAGCATCGTCCAGGTGTTCATTGGAGAACTAAAGGCAGGCAGCAATATTAACTTTAGAGAGCAATGATTTCTTCCTGGCTATCCCTCCATGAAGATTATTCCCTTTCTGTCTAAAGGTTGAGGCTTGAACATTTTTGTCTGTCATTGTGTTGTTATGTTAAGAGTGTGCTGTAAAACAAACATTGAGCTAAGCACTGTGTTACGCTTCGCAGTACTGAGACTGTCATCTGATAACCATTAGGTTCTTTCAATCCTTTATTTTCATTGTGTCCTCCAAATCTACTCCTCCAAGCCTTTTCCTCTCATTTCCAGACAGTCTCATTCCACTGGGAGCCTTTGCATTATTTCAGACAGCTTCATTCCAGCCGGCCTCTCCTGTTCTAATAATTTAAACAACATTTAAATTAAGTGTAAATATTCATTACCTATGCTTATGTTGAAATTAACTTTCTCAAAGGTAAAAATCAGACACAATTTGTAATAAATGTCATTTTGTAATCTGGTAGAAGTCATATGTTGTTTACCAAATGTAAAAAAGTAGAAAAAAAACGCTATTTTGATTTTAATTAATTGGCAGAACAGCAAATGAAGGGCTGTAGAGTTACTTTTTTTTCCTTCCCTTGAGGGAAATTCCATTGAAAATGAATGAAAAAATAAACTAATCTCTTTCCATTGAGAGTTCTTATACTCCTGAAGCTGTATGGAGTGTCTTCTTCTAATCAGTTCAAAGATGCACATAGATTTTCAACATTTAAGCCTCCAATTGTATTGAAAATATAGTTTAAATATACAGTAATAAAGAGTTTAATAGAAATTATATTTGCTAGGAAGACTTGGAGATTATCTAAATGCACAATGCAAAGATCATTCTTTGCAAGGAGTAAGCTCTAATAATGTGTCAAAGAATTCATAATTACACTGTGCAACTAAAAACTCCCCAACTTTTCGGCATCATAAAAATATTTTACAAATCTTGAAAACAATGGGGTATAGAAGTTTCTGTATTTGCTAAATTCTACTTACTTTTTCAGTTATAAAGCACTTTCATTTTAGATAACTTTTTAACCCAATTGAAATTGTAACCTCTTAATGGCATTGTAAACATTATACAGTATAACCAAGCTGGAAAATTACATTGAGAAACAGGCCAAGATTATTAGATAAGACTGGAACCAGCAAATGTAAAGTTTGATTAAGGCAGCAATAGATAACCACTTTGAGAAACTTAAAAGTGGTTTATCATCATGTTTGGTTGTGGAAAGTAGGATGGGCAGTAATTGCTTTCTTTGTAAAATGTTAGTTTCCTGTAATAAATGAGTCTTTGTTGGTATATTAATCAGAGTGACAGACCCCTGTGGTCTTGAAATGCTTTTTGTAAGCAACTCCTGGAGCACAGTGGTTTGAGGCACTGACCATGCTGAATGTCTAAGATTTGCTTAATTTCTAAAGCACTAGCAGTGGAAGACCAGCCAGGTGTCCCTTTTCAATTTCTTTTAGTCATCAAAGCAGAAAAAACATTAAGTATTACGTGATCTCACCCTTGAAATTCACATGGGTATTAGAAAACAATGTATGACAAATTAGTACTAGATTGGGTAACATTTTTTTCTTTCTTAATCATGGCTGAGAGCAAAATGTTTTACCTTCAGATATCAAAATAATTATTATATTTTAAAACCAGAGTAAACTAAAGGATCCATTATAAATTCTATACTTATAATTCCTTTAGCATAAGAACAAGATCTTTATTAAACTAATACTTTTTTCAAGATACCAGATGCTTTTATTTTTATCACAATGATAATAAAACAGATTACTTGTTCATAGCTGTCAAAATTTTGAATTGTTTTCTAAAGCTGGAGAACAATTTACAGTTCTTGTCTCAATCTTTGGTCAAGGAGTCACAAATCATTTGTTCCCTATTAAACTGTGCATGGAAATATATGAAACAAGCTCTTAAAATACACCTAATTGGTAACACTGAGAAACATCATACACAGAATCTCCTGGCTTTAAATTACAGGAACAAAATTTTAGGATAGTTTTTGTCAGTATTACAACAGAAAAAGACAATAAAATTAAGATAAATTAAGATGTAATATGGCTTAGAAATAATAGAGTTCTTGAAGTACCTTTAATGTATATTTGCTACATGTGTTCAGAAAGAAACTGACATCATGCTTCAAGTTAAGGAAGTATCCTGCTTAATAATGTACACATGCATTAGTATAGAAATCCCTCTTCTTTCTTGTATCTCTGTGTTAGGTGATGCCGTAGTCTCTGCCTGTTTTGCTTGGTGAGACACTTGGTGCTTGAATGTCATGTTGTGAAAAAAGATAATAAATTCTAATCCATCGTGCTCACCTTGACCACAATAAAACATCTCAACTGCAACATAATAAAAACAATAACAATGAACAATGGGACCAGAAGTTCCTAAGACACAGTAGCATGTGTTCAAAAGAATTCAGCATTAGTGGAAGTGAGTGGACAGAGAGATGATATCTATTGGCTCCTAAATGTAGGTAATTAGTTCAGGTAACTAGTCAGTATCGAAACATGTTGGACTCCCAAGTGCCAATAGGGACAGATAGGATCCAGTTCTAATTTAAATATTTTGACTTTTCAGTTAATGCAAGCAGAATTCTCTCACTAAAAAAAAGCCAGGAGATTTTATATATTTATATATACATATCATTTTGCTAGAAAATGCATTAACACCATCTCCCACCTAATTCAGTATGAAGTTAAATATAACCATCCATCTATTTTCAGATACTGCTTCTTAGAAGGTCATGGTTAACTGGAGGGTACAAAAAAGGACTACATCACGGATGGAACTCAAGGTTACTGAAGGCACACACACATGGTATACAATCCAGAGATTCCAGTTAACCTGGACAATTTATATTTGAACCGTAAGAGGAAACTTGACCACCTGTAAAAATTACATAATTTGAACACAGAAAGAACATTGCAAATTCCTCACAAAAGTCCCCCATGAAATGAAATGAACCCAGTGCTGTGAGGCAAACATAGTAACCATCATGCCAACTTGAGTTTATCAAGATAAATATATAACTCCAAAATTCATTTAAATGGCATCAAACGTTGTTGTAGCAAAGAGTATCCTTTTTATTTAATTGTTCAATGGCTTCCAATCCTGGATCTGCAGGTACACACATCTGGTTTTCATTCCAATTAAGTTTTTACTTAATTGAAGCCTTCAATAAACTTGTTGCTTGATTAGAACATCTGAACATTTTTTTCTACTGAAAAGTTTAGAACATGATCACTTGTCATGATCACTGCCTCTCCTCTTAAGGCCACTGCAGCCCTTCCTCGTTCTGCCACATTCCCCCCACCTGTTCCTTATTCCAGCCCCTTTTCAGTTCCCCTTAAAAGCCAGACGCAGAGGATAATCGGGGCTCTACATTGACTCCCGGTTCATGTGAGCCCAGGTCCTGATATGTCTGGCTTCGTTATGGTTTTAACTTTCTGTTCTTGTTCTCCCCGCCGGTCTCGACCCGGTTCCCGTTTTTAATCTCCTGGATGGATCGCCTGGTCATGGACTTATGCTTGTGTTTTGGATTCCCCGTTTGGAGTTCATCCTGGATTGTTTGCTCCGGACTCACTCCCCCTGGACACCTGTGCACCAAGGACACACCCCCTGTCTCCATTCCAGTCTCCTGCATGACTTTTCCCCCAGGGTTTCCTCATTCTCTGGATTGTGTCGTCTGCATAGGGCCCGGAAAGAACTGTTCATGACAATTATGCTACTGTACTTATCAGATACAATGGTTAAAAAGCAATATCCACCATGTTAAAGAGCTTAAAATAGTGAAATTGTATTCAGTCAAAATAGTAAATCAATCAAAGGTTCAATTTATTAACTGAGAGCTTGGCTGGATAAAAAACAAATATATGTAAATGTCCAGGATCAGTTTTTGGGAACTTCTGATAAATAGGTCACAATGTACTATTTTGTTTTCTTGGCAAACATCCTTAAGCAGGGAAACGTACAATACAATATAAAATTTACTCTCACACTAAAGACACATGTAAATGAATCACATACAGTACATATAACAAGCTAACAAAATGAAAAATATTATCAATACAAACTGGAGTAGCACTGAAAGCACTGTATCGAAATGCAACAGTGTACAGATAGTATGGACTCCAAGCAGCAACAAATGCAAGCTAGTGGAATGCACTTCATGCCTCCAGTGCACAGAAGCAAAAAGCAAACCACACTGCAAAGTTGGGTGTCAAGAACACACTGAAGAATGTAACTGATGGCACAAGTCTACTCTACTAATAACAACCCACTCTGTAATGTGTTCCATTTCTGTTTCATTCCAATGAGTAGAAATTTGTTTTTTAAAGATCCTTGTTCCCACTATGCTGCAAAATCTTTGGCAGTCAATCTCAGACATTCGTGGTGTAGCGGCGAGGCTTATTAATAAGAAAGAATTAAGTGTTTCTGAGCTTTCCTAAATTAGGCCTCATCTCTCTGTTCATCTCTGTGGTGCAGCCACAGAGAAACTATTCATGCAGGCTGATTTAAGATGTTTTCTTTTGATAAGAAACAAGCTCCCAAAGGGGGATGCACTTAGCTAAGCCTGGCTATCATGATCAATGGTCATCCATTGGTACCTATCTGTCTAGGGAGTGCCAGTTGGATATCTGGACTGCATTACTAAGTGTCAGGAGTAAGTGACTCATATCTCACCTTGATCAACCAATCAGGGACTGGTAGGGCCGAGTAACCCACGTGGGACTCTGATGCCCATGGAACTTTCAGCCAATCAATGAGCTGAAGTTCCTCCAGGTAAAAACAGGCAACACAGAGAGCCTGAGAGATTCAGTAAGGTTCAGGAGAGACTTCTGTGGACTTTTCTAAAGGGAATTCAAACGAGAATTCCAGGGCAGGACGGCCCAGGAGCAGAAGGCTCCCAAGGGCAGGACATTCTCGCAGCGCGCCTCCTGACCATCCTGAGACTCAGCCCGGACAACCACGGAACGGCCAGTGTGTCCGAGTGCCAGAACTTTGCTTTGTTCTAAGAGTCTAGAGCGGAGGGTGCCAGAGAGTAACCAGAGGATCCACCCGAGGTTAGCACCAGCAGCAGGCCTCGTGAACAGGTCGGAACTGTGGACAGGTGAATCACTATTCAGAACTAGCTCTTCATCAGGAACGAACCGGTCCTCTTCCTGACTTGCTGGGACCCACAGTCATCTTTTCTCCTGTGCACAAACTTTGCTAGTTAAAGCCAACACTCACTAGCCGGTCAGTGAGCATCTGCAGCGCACCGTCGCAAGCCACACAGCACAGCCTGGCTCCAAGCCAGAGAGCGCGGATTGGACAGCAACAAGCCTGCAACTGTTTCTTTGTGCTCGCAGGAAGATCTGAATCCCCAAAGATTGGATGAGTATTCAACTTCAATGCATTACAGCTCGAGAATTCAATTGTTATCCTAAGCAGTTGATATCAATTTAATTCCTAAGAGTTATGTACTTGTTTGAGTATCTAATGTAGAAGTTATAACCAAGTTCATTTATGAAACGGTGAATTTACAACTTAATGAATGATATACTGAACGTATGTCCTCTTGATATGTGTAACTCTTTGTAACTGACTGAATATATACCTTTTGTATTCTGATAACCCTCTCGATAAGATCTGTTAGGTTATTATGCATATTCTATGTATTAATAAATGTATCCTCGTGTATTAATACCTGTGTGTGTGCGTTGTTTGAGTTATGTCGCATGGTTGGACTCTAAAGCCATCAAAAGAATCAACTTTATGATTTACTGCTAAATTAATAATTGTCTCAGTAAATGCCCAAACCCTACAGAACTGGTGCCTTCAGAGAGCCACTACATTTAATTTTGCTATGGCTATGATTACATATTTGGCGTCCCTGAGCCGGTTTCCCTACACTGGTAATGTGGGTTGTGCTAGGTACACAAATAAAGGGCAGGGCTTCCTTCTGTCATCAATATTAGAAATAAGAAATTGTCCGATTGGGGTGGGTGCTTTATATGCTGCTTCACATGAAGCAATATGTGATGACACAACAAGCTCCCTGAAGGTTTTATTTTCCATGTATCAAGAAGCACACACACAAATACAAGTATCACCTCCTTAGAAAATATACAATATGCAAGTAGCACTTCCTTAGCATGATATGAGAGGGGTGATTACCACATGCTGTGTAAACAGATTAATTAAAGCCTCTTGACATACAGTAACTGTCATTTTTTTATCTCTTCATGCCTTTCCTCAACCTTTACATTTCCAAGTAACTCACACCTCCCTGCTTGATTTTTCTATTCTTTGGCTCACTCTTCCTTCCTCATATTTTTGACAAGAAACATGGTGTTCCCTCCCTCTGTTCTCAGCACATCTTTTCTAGCATGTTGCTTCAGTTTACTTATGATTGCACAATGTGCACTTTCTTACAAGTTATAAGACCTGGACCACAAACCTGCTTCTTGTTTATAATTGTGTGCTGGTCTGAATCTGTCTCAATTTTTGCACATTTAAATGTATATCCTCAATGTTGTTTTTATACACCAAAATTAATTTGCATATTAACTGATTTTGTTTACAAAATAATTTTTTGAATAATGTTCTTATCTAAAACAGCTTATGTTACAACCCTTTTTTACAGCTGGGTATTTCACCCAGAGACACCTTGCTCTTGGTTACAACACTGGTGTCACTCCTGGTATTTGATCCCAAAACCTTCCAGTGATGAGTCCAGTTGCAGTTACCTTTTGTCATAAATATCTCAGTTGAAAAATGTACATTTAATTTTTTTTAAAGCATAAGCTCTTAACAAACGTGATTTGAACATTTCTTTTTTTTTTAGTGTGAACTGTAATAAAATACATTTATTTTATTTCCTTATACATATTTTCATGTTCCTGTGAAGTTGGAGTAAAACTTGCACTTTCTTTATGAAAGAAAACCTATGGGACAGAAATCCGGCTTGTGTTCCATAAAGTTACATTGTGGGAAATTCTTCAGCAGAGGAGATAAAGTCTTGCATAGATTCAGTTTTATTGAGTTCAATAAAGACAGCAACATACGCTGGGTCTGCCCCGCAGAACAGACACCCTGAAAGGGGTTTCCAACACTTAATTACATTATTGGCTTAGAAAGAAGTTTTGTTTCAGTTTATGGATTGTTATGTATATTTCCATACATTATTTGATATGTAGTATAGGTTGAACTGCTTTGTCCTGCTCTAAGTCCTGTCCTATGATATGCAGCAGACACTGATCTGCTTTATCCTGCTTAAGATATGTTTATGGGTGTTGGTCTGTCTTATGTTATGTTATATCTCTTATGTTATGTTAGCTGCTAAAGCAAGTCAGCTGTATTGCATTTTAACATAATGTTTGGTGAAGGCTAAATGAACAAATCCCAGCAATACCTTCCACAATATGTTTAAGTAGTATTGCAATGCTGGATATGTGTAATATTTATATGACCCCCTTCAGTTACGTTAAACGATTATCCACTTATGCCAGCCCATAGTCAGGGTGTAAAGACAGTGCAGCCTGTCTCTTTTAGAACATCCAGGTTCAAATAAATGACAGGTAGATCCAATTTAGATTTTCTAAAAGACTGCATTTAAAAGACCTTTGAACTTTCATCATGCTATCTGTAATGGCATTTCTAACAATTATTGGTTTACTTTATAAATTTCTCATAGTTTAAGCACATTTAAGGAGACAGCTGAATCAATGGCAGAATCAGTAAAATGTCAAAGGTTGACATCTAAATTGGTACCATGCCAAGGTGGTGAAGGAAATGTAGCATAGAAGATTACATTTCAGGCTGAATTGAAACCCAGTCATCTGAAATGACAACCCTGGCATTTAAGATCATCAGCTAATGGCTTTCTAATGCAGGTGCAAGACAAAGAGAGGGTTCAGAGCTGGCTACCTCCTCCTTTCAACAGACAATTAATTCGGCACCTAGAATTTGACTGGGTACATTTAGTATTGAATTATCATTAAACATTTTAACACCTAATACTGTACACTTAAAAGTATTTAATTAAAAATCCCAATACATTATTCCTGAATTGCAATTTTATACATTTCTCAGAAGATGACTTGTTTTCATCAGACAAGAAGTACAATGACAATGTCAAGGGTACTGTGTTATTCCTGCATCACTTTGTAAGTACTACAGTACCTAGTAGAAGATAATTTGTGTAATGTAAAGTATATACAGTAGCTTGAAATAGATTCAAATTTAAAGCTCATTTATCATTTGAGATTAATTATATTTTTGTATTTTGTATTAGATATTATGTTTCTTTATTGTGTCTGTAACTACTTCATTTAATACTTTAGGTTTATAGTTCTCTATATAGACCTCAATCTAGGATTACAATAAATACACTTTCAAATATACATCAGCCAAAGCACAAATCTTGTAAATGCTAAAAGGAGCTCTGATAAATGTATAAGTATTGGCAATGTGGGAGTGGGACACTGTTCTAAATATAAGCTATTTGCAGTGTTTTCTTCCATAGATTTTGTCAAATGTACAATTCTACACATTTCTTTACCTTTTCTATTTCTATATATTTATACTCACTGGAAAAATGCAAATCATACAGTAAACAGTAGAGTCTAGCTAAAGAAACCTTGGCTATATTCTAGAAACAATTGAGGTCAACTTGGGTTTGTGGGATGTCCAGCTTCTTGGGGACTAGAATAAAACTGAGGCCTTTGCTAAGTAGAGATCACTCATCCTCTGAAAGGGAAAGGTCAGAGGGTATGGTTAGGATTGGTAGAGGTGGTAGAGGTGTTGATGGTCTTTTTCTGTAGAAGATGATTGAGTTTTTTATCCGTCTCTGCAGTGAGGAACTGGTATAGGTGGACATTGAGGGATCTGATGAGATTATTTATAAAGGGAAGATGCTGTGGAGCTGTTAGCTGTAAAAATTCCTTGGCTTCTTTGATGTTGCTATAAGAAAGGGTAATCTGTTGTTTGAGAGAGAGAGAATAGTAGAAAGCATTAGTTTCCTAGAAAAATGTAGAAGTCTCTGGGTGTTACTCTTACACAGATTGTGTAGGTGCTAATGACTAGCTAGAGCACTTCCTGCATCAATTCACTAACACTCACCCTTCCCTCAAATATACAGTTAACATATTTTCCACTACTCTTGCATTTCTAGACATATATTTATTTATTAACCATCCACAACTCTCTACCTCAGTCTATTACAAACCCACAGATTCAGCTATCTCCTGTTCAGCTCTTTTCACCCCATTCACAGCAAAAACTCTCTTCCTTTTTCAAATTTCCTCAGGCTTTGCGACTCTGCAGTGACAACATGGATTTCCAGAACCAAGCACACAAAATGCATTATTTTCTCACCCACAGAGGATACCCCACCCAGGTTATCAATCGGGCCCTCACCTGGGCCAAAAACAGCCTTCGGATCAACTTGATCAGGAACTCCTGGTCTCACAACTACATTGCCTTGGTGCTTCCCTACCACCCTAACACACTTTCTATCCCCCGGAACATCATTAACAACTACTCCATTTTACAAGACGATCCCTCTATCGGTACCCTTTCTTCCAATCACTCAATCATCTCTTATTGCCGACCACCCAATCTACATAAACTTCTTGTTCACAGCTCCCTCGACCGCACTCAGCAATCATCCCCACCACCTCTCCCTGCAACAGAACTCTCTGCATCATCTGCAAATACATATCTAACAATATCCTGTATCTCCAGCAACCTTGTTTACTGTATGCCCAGTTATCTGCGTTGGGGAAACCAGAAGGAGACTAGGAGACCACTTCAGAGAACATGTTAGGGCTGTAAAGATTTAAGATTTCTCCAAGCCAATAGTTTCTCATTTCACCTCAGATGGCCATGATCACATTGATCTCTCTTTCTCTGTTCTCAAAGAAGGGTTTCTCAACTCTCACAGCAGAAAGACAACAGAAACTAAACTCATCCTGAAACTAGGTTCACACCTCCCCCTTCTTTTAATGATAGACTTATTTTTGTGTAATCTTCCCTATTCTTATGCAGGTTTTGACTTCACAGCTTTCTCCACTGCTCTCCAATTTGCACTTCCTGGGTGGCCTCTCTGCCTCTCCCCTCTCCCTCCTCCTCCATTTTTCCAGCTTTTGTTCTCCTGTGTTATTAAATCATTCTCACACCTGAAGAAGGCTCCATGGCCAAAACATTGTGTTTCTGGCTGAAACACGTACTGTACAAATCTGAAAATTCCACTCCTCCTATGGGAGTCAAATAAATGCCTAGCCAATGTTCTCCAGGCTTATTGCAGGGGTACATATTCACTATCAGACTCAGGGGTCTGCATACCAAATGTATTCTGGGACAATGTCCCTATACTAGAAAACACTCTCTAATATAGGGATTCCATGCCAACATATCTTCCAACTGCCTCATGTTCATACTGTACCTGTAGCATGCCAATAATTTAGCTGGATTCTTAAAGGATGTGGCTCCACATGCTTATTTCAATCACATAATCACAAGGACATACACAATCATATTTGTGGTGGTAGACAGAGGTTGCGCAAAGTGTATTTTGGCTCGTAGATTGCCTTTTTTTTAAAAGTGAACAACCTGGAAAACTCTTCATGGCCATGCTTGAAAGCCAGTCAGTCTTTCAAGCACTTACTGGCTGTTTCCACCAGGTAATTATAGACTCAGTTTATGTTTGGAATGTCTGGTTGCAGAGGTTGCCAAGAATTACTCGGAATCTGTTCTCTGTCCATATATAAAAAACAAAAAAATAATGTTGTAATGTAAAGTAGAAGGGGTTTTAAGCTTAGTTCCCGCTGAGTGGCACATTGTCCACAAGCTCCAATATGATTACTTTCTGCAGCTGCCCAGGAAACAGGTTTTCCTGGTTACACACACAGCTTCCCGTGGGCAAGCAGAAGATATTCATCTGCACACGGTCGACGGGGTACTTGGCATTAGCTATCAGCAGTCTTCAGCATGTCCCAGTCTGACTCCAGGGGTCACTCTGACTCTTTTAACAAAGAAAGACACCCAGAGTATGTTCAGTTTGTGGTCTCTGGCATTGTTCATTAAGCAAAAAGTATCTCTGTTGTGCATGATTTTTATTTCACGTTTGGATCATTCAGCAGGAGCTTGTCCTGAAAAAACAGACCTGCTTGAATGTTACCCAGGAGTGCCAGTTTTCAGCTTTGTCATATATTCAATTCTGATTTTGAAGTCCTGATTGGGTCCATGCAATAATGTGGACTTGTGTTGCACAGCCGTGTCCTTGTAAAAGATCCCAGTTAAAAAATGTAATAGAGCACTCTATAAAGGCCTAATAAGAATAACAGTTATTGCTCTGACTGAACAAATGGTCACCCAGGGTGATGTCAATCTGACTAAAAATGAAGGCAATGGTGTAAATCACCAGGCTCACTTAGATATCCACCTATATGTCAGTGCTCTCGGGCTCTTTTATTTTTCAAGTCAAATAGAGCTGTTGTTTAAATCTAAATAATCTTCCCTGTTGCTGGCAATGAAAAATGTCAAATGTGCATTTTCTTTGATGGCCTCGAGGAGCTGTACCTCTATGTATTTTTTTTTTGCTCCTGGTTTGGGTGAGGTCTAATTGGAATATGTCCAACTCCGACTTTGCAAAATCCACAGATCCTCAGTGAACAAAGGCCATGATATGAGACATAAAATATGTCTTGGTGGGTCTCACATCTTGATACCCTCTTTTTACCCATCCTACATCTTTTATGATCCATCATGGTTATCTTAACTGTTTTTAACAGGCTGAGTGCAATGCAGATCCAGGCTTTGTCAGTATCTTCATTGAAAAGGACAAATTGTCCGTCCCTGTTAAACATGTACAGTATAACATGAGGATAATGCATCTCCACCAGCCCCCCTTCCCAGCTCCCCTTCAAGTTGATGGGTTTTCTGTGAATGTTCTGTGAAACACGAGTTGGTTTTTTTTGGAAACATCATTGATTATGAATTACAAGCCAGTATCATGTAAATCCATTGGATTTCATTTTTCAATGCACTCTATATGTCTATCACATTAGAGGCATTTACCCAATACTTGGAATTGTTACGATCCCTGCCTCTCAGCGACAAAAGAGGCAGAAGAAGGCGTAGTCTTACTTCATTAGTCTACCTATCAGTGTACGCTTTCACCACCACACTTCTACCTCTGTCTCATCTTGTATTTTAGCACTAGTCTTTCCCTACCTCCTCGCTCAGTATTGGTTTTCCTTTCGAGCGACTTAGTTGCGCTATGCCTTCTACCTCTTCGTACTGTTCTGGTTCCGACTTTGGTTTCTCCCCTTTTACTACGTTTTTTGGATTACGGCTCGGCTTTGGCTACTCTCTCCCTGTTTGGATCTCTGGTTTTCCCTGGACTCTCGGCTCTCTCCTTCGTCTACGGTATTTGGATCACGACTTGTCTCTATTGGCTCCTGCAAGTGGATTCATTACTTGGTTTCGGTTTCACTGGCCGAATCCGTAACAGGAATTTATCATTCCAACTGTGCCACATTATCAAAAGCTGTTTTGTGCTTTTCCACGACCTTTAACCACCAAAATGTTTTGCATGTGACAGATCCTGACTGTGTCCTGGTTGACCTTCTATAGCTCTTTGGCAAATAAGAAACCTTTTAATAGCACCGTCATTATTCCTCCACTTTGTAAGAGAGTATCGGAGCAGGGATTCGCTCTTTCACAATTAAAATTTCATTCGTAAAGGTTTGTTCATAAACTTTTTAAACCTCCCCTTTATTTTGGACACTCTCATGTGATTGCCCTTATTTAATGCAGACTTTCTGTAAACAGGTTTCTACACAGCCAGTGAACCGGCTGGGTTGTCACATAATGCCCAATACTTTCATGTTTCACAAAAATTTGGAAGGGCCTGGTGAGAATTGTTTTATCCTCATCCAGATGAACAGCCCTCTCTAAATATGTTTTAGAAAGCCCTGGTTACTTCCAGACTAGGATTTTAACTGTATGACCTAAGCATATTTTCACAATGTATCTATACATGTTAGAATGCAACTAAACCCACCATTGATGTCTGAATACTTGCACATGTCCACTAAATCTGCCTGCAGTTGCCAGTCAATGTCTGGGACCAGTTTTCTATTTCTCTTCCTTTTGACTCAGACTGGTTTGTGCATCGTGTAAGCATACTACTCAGATAGCCACTTGCACACCTCTTTGCAGCTTGGACTCACACCCTGGGCCCTCATAGCCTTCACCAGGCCCTACATGCCGCTGTAGCTCTCCGACACCTTAGGACTATAATACACCTGCTTTGACTTGCACTTGGTATGTCCAGGCACATCTTCTGTCCTGGCGACACTCACACTTCATCATCAGATGCATGTGTGCATCACCATGACGTCTGCCTGTGATACAGGGGAGGTGGGAGGGGACTGGTGGAAAATGGATGTAGAAAAAGGGCCTGTGTGGCCTGTCAAATTTTTTGATGATGTGTGATGTGTGTATCTACTCAGTAATGATGTTCACAAATTAATGGGAACCATTTCTCTTTTCTACAAAAAAACATCACTAAATCAGACCAGATGTTCTTAGCCATCAAATTCTCAAATAAAGAAAATCAGAATTTTCAAATAAATAAGACAGCGAGTTCTGTTTTATAATACTGTAAGTCTGGTACTCAAAAATTCAGATTACCTGGACAGAATGATTTCAAATCTGATTACAAGGAGGCACACTTTCACAACACAATCTGCAGACGACAAAGAGGAGGATGGATGATGTTCATTCTTCACTTCCTGTTCTGTCTTTCTGACTTCTGTCTTTATGATTATTCTATGGGCCAGTTACTTGTGAATGGTTTTTCTTCAGCTTGGTAGTGATAATTACTTAAAGTGAATAACTTATTTTGTTTACTTTAGATCTTCCATAAACTCCTTCATGTTTAATTACCTCTGCGCCCAAAGACAGCTATGTACAGATTCAGCCATTCAAAATGCGCGGAACAAACACGTACCGCAGGCATTTGGCTACGTCATAACGCGTCATAATGCGGTACGTGATTGGTTGGCCAAAATGACCGACAGGGGTACTCGTTGGTCGGTCGTGGAAAGATTTAAATGTATTTACTGTGCATGTTTTAGTATTGAATATTTATATGGAATTTTACCAATGAAGGGAAATTGTAGTAGCATAAAAAGAATAGGAGCATAACGCATGTGAAGGTCATAAACTATATTAATTTTGGAACATAAACATACAGTATTATGTAAACTGAATATGGCTGGTCTCAGTACTTTAAAGAAAAAATAAACACCAGTATTACATTTCTCCCTAAACATTTTAAGCATCAAAGTCTTTAACTAACATGTGAAATAACATGTGTATACAGTACTCTGTGAGAACAGTGGTAGTTTTAAGGTTTTCTGCGAATACACTCGATACCAGAGTAAACAAGCATACTTTTAGAACTTGATTAATAGGGAATATAATATGGAATCGCGTATCTAAAGAAATTAATAACAATATAATTATATTCATGTACTGCAACACAAACAGAAGTATATACTGTACACATACTGTACAATGTCTATTGATATGTGTAGGGCTGTTCCACCACCTGTCATGTGCCGTGATGGTCTAAGTGCCTGACTTCTAAGTGGTAGGTTGGCTGTTCAAATCCAGCTAGCGCCATGAGTTTTCTTTTAACACACATTTCTTTGAAAAAATTAAATAGCAATATTATGGACAATTAATTGACTTTTTTATATTTCTAAATATCACAACATGTTCGAATCTAAGTCATTTTTTAATAACAACGAATAGTCACTGTCTTTCCCTCTGATACCGGTTTCTGCTCCAGAAGCAGGAACCGGTATCGTGTGGGGATCCCTTTAGATCTCCCTTCAGATTTAAAAGGTTATTAAGAATATCTTCTTAATAATATCTTCCAGCTCCCTGGGTAAACTATCATACTTGACTGAGAACGCTTTAGAGAACTTAACATTTTTATTATCAACAAAATGCAAATATGACGTTTACATTGGTGTTATTAATTTTTCACTTGAGTGTATGGAGGAGTGTCAGCTGTCAATGAGAGCAGACCCCCTCTCTCAGGCTGCGCAAACGATTTTTTAATTTTTTATAAAGAAATGAAGGCTATATGCGTAACAATATAAACATTTATTGTCAAACTTTAAATCAACAATTGATTTAAAGACGATCTGTCAAAGTGCAATGAAATACAATATTGTTATTGTTGTTGTTGTTGTTGTTGTTGTTTTTATCCTGTAAAGTGCTTTGAGAAGCCACCTTTAAAGGCGCTATATAAAGGTGCTATATAAAGGCACTGATTCTTATGGAGTGTGTCTTCTTTCTTCTTTTTTCAGCATGGAATAAACCTATTACTTGATTCTTATGGAAGCCCGTTTCCACCCGGGATTAAAAAAAAAACACACACTCTCTTGTTTAAAGCACCACGTCTCTTCCCGTTACAAAGAGGAAACACTTTACACTTTAACTCTTCACTTCACAGTGAAATTTCACCAGAGCCACTCATTAATAGTTTATGCTTACACCTAACTTTCTTAACACACAGTGGTCCCCCCGGGTTCCAGTTAGTGCCGGGTTCCAGTTAGACCTACACATATCAATAGACATTGTACAGTATGTGTACAGTATATACTACTGTTTGTGTTGCAGTACATGAATATCGTTATTATTAATTATATCGCTATTAATTTCTTTAGATACGCGATTCCATATTATATTCCCTATTAATCAAGTTCTAAAAGTATGCTTGTTTACGCCGGTATCGAGCGTATTCGCAGAAAAGCTTAAAACTACCACTTTTCTCACAGAGTACACATGCTATTTCACATGGTAGTTAAAGACTTTAATGCTTAAAATGTTTAGGGAGAAATGGAATACTGGTATAATAATAATAATAATAATAATAATGATGGAATATTTTTTTCTTTAAAGTACCGAGACCAGCCATTTTACATAATACTAATACATAATACATAATACTGTATGTTTATGTTCCAAAATTAATATCGTTTATGACCTTCACATGCGTTATGCTCCTATTCTTTTTATGCTACTAAAATTTCCCTTCAGTGGTAAAATTCCATATAAATATCCAATACTGAAACGTGCACAGTAAAGACATTAAATATACATATACAGTATAGTTTGCATACAGTAATAAGTTTATGTTCCTAAATCAATATCTTATGAGCATGTGAAAGGCATGGTGAATCGGAGATTCTCAAAAATTATGATTGGAAACAAATGCGTGATTGGATCAACAAAATGCTGTGGTGTTACTTTTTGTTAATGAAAAAATAAAGTCTTTTCATTTACAAAGATGGTCAATAAAAAAATAAAGTATTTTTGTTTACAAAGATAGTTACAAAGAATGTGGATCAGGGTAATACTTTGAGTTTACAGCTTGTCCAAGGTCATTCATTATTAATACTATTAGTAATATCTTCGGTAAAGTCTTTGATGGTGACAGCTCAAGCGCTGTACATGAGAGGTTGAGCTTTATTAGCTCCACCTTGCGGAAATTCCGATACTATTATTGTACTTGTGGTACCATGCAGTATTATGCAAGAATATACGGTATTCCTATGGTATTATACAGTAACTTGAGTTATACTGCGACAAGTGCACCACGTTATAATGCTTGTTTTGAATTGCTGCATCTGTAAATATAGCCAAGCTCTATCCAATGTTCCAAACCAGCTGTGTAAGGCAATCAAGCTGGATGCTGCATACATTTCTAAACTAGGTCTATACTTCCTCAAATATCACAATAATACAGTATATGAGAAGGTCACTTCCAAAACAAAGCATAGTGGCTCATCAGGCCAGAGTTTATCCTGGTTTCTGTCGTGTTAAGTGAAGCTAAGAGAAGAGGAGGGAGCATATGATTCCCAATGTCCCCCAATTTTTATATATATATAATATTTATGCATATATTTATATCCTACTGACTGCTGAAACACACTTAGATCCTCAGGCTCAAAGCTGCAGATGTCTCATGGCTCAACAACACATTTGAGTATTATTTCAGGTAATGTTTGTCAACTAGAAATGTTCTACAAGGCTTGGCTCAAACATACTCACACTGTTGTTTAAAGCTATGCTTCATCTGGAAAAAGAAATAGAATTGTGACATTAGGAAAGACAATCTAAAGACATTCAATAATAGGCCAGCAGCTATGTCACCCTAAAAATAGATCTTGTCAGATCAGATGAACTAAGGATAACTAAGGGAAACCACATTAATAGTGGAAATGGTATGGATGCAATACAAGTGAAACCCAGTGAAACAGAGATGTAAGGTGTACTGTGTTTTGAATAAAATATTTAAAAGCAAGGTCTTATACATTTTATGGGTGTCCTGGGATGCTATGCGATATAATGTATGACTTATGTATTATAGTGTGTGCTCATGGTCATTAATTTTGGCAGCACAATTACCAGCATATAACATGATTAGGTTAGATCTCAGAAGCTAAGCAAGGCTGGGCCACTTGTACTTCTGCAAAAAATGTTGGTGGAACAGTTGGTGGCACTTTTCCAACTTGCCTCAAATTTTACAAAAACAATTCCCCAGTAAGGTGACATTATACTGTATGAAGTACTAGAAGAGTTAAAAAACTAAAGTTCTGTTTATTTGATTATTTAAGATCAAATTAGCATATTAAAAAAAATAGAGTTAACCCCAGTTTCACTGGCTAAATTCTACCTTGGTTTGCACAATTCAGCCTATTTAAAAATTTCCCTTAATTCAATATGTGAAACAATTTCTCAATTCTTTCTAAATACCTAATCATTTGTATATTCAGATTGCAAATGCTGCTGTGTATCACCCAAATGAGTGCTGTATTTCAGTTTTAATTATAGTACAAAGTGATTAACTTGGTTTGGGATACCTCCAAAAGGAAAGTGTTTCACAAATATATCCATCCATTTTCTATCTGCTTTTTCCATACAGGGTCGAGGAGAAGCCTATCCCAGCAAGTAATAGGTGTAAAGCTGGTTTCACCCTAGATGGGATTCCAGTTCATCGCAGAGCCCACACAATGTTGTGTGTTGTATTTTGTTATTGTTTATTGTTACTAAATATTTGTATTTTCGTGTTTATGCTTTGCAAATATTTCTTTGCCAGCAGTTAAAAAGAGGAAATAGCTTTTTTACATATTCACAAAATCTAAAATACCGTAGTTACTGTTGTGAAGCAGGGTTAACATCTGACATTTCAGATCCTAATTATTTCAAATGTTAGGGGGTGTCAAGGGAATTGGCAAATTCTCTTTCAGCCTCCCTTTGGAATGAATGCTGCAGGGCTTTTGTAATTATGGCAAATACAAACACTTCACCACTGGAGACTAATTTCTCCTCTACTCCTCATTATTTTTATTATCATAACATTTTTTTGCTTGCCATGAATACTGTACAAATACACAAATGGCTGGTCCTGGCACTGACTTCTTTATCCTGTTTATGGTTTGACTTTAAGTTTAGTAATCATAACTTGAGTTTTCAATGTAAGCGCTTTGGGAAACGCCAAACTTAAATACATTCCTCCCTCTGTGACCTCTGAGTATAAGAGCATTGAGCTGACATGATTCAGCCCACAATGACAGGCCCAACCCTGCTTTACAACGGAATTAAATAACTGACTTGAAAGATTTCCAGAAACACAATACTTCTTACAAAACATTACCCTATCTACAAAATAGCAACTTGTTCTAACAAATGTTCACATTGCTTGTAGGAGATGATTAAATTATTATTGTATAAACACTACTGAAGTATTTAAGTTAGAATGAATTGTGAAGAATTGCTAAAAAGATACAGGAAAAATATTGCGCAAATGTTCTTAGTGAAACTGAATTAGAAATATTTTAATTGCAACTCTTATGCATATCATTAAAGCTGCTCCCTTACTATATCCTATATTCTATATCTATTCTACTGTTATATAGGATATATATATTCTACTGTTACAGGCTGAAGTAGATAACAACTGGGGTTATGAGCATTTATTTTACTTATTGGCTGAGCCTGTTATTCACCACTTTCAACCCCCCCCCTCCCCACCTCACTTGTAACTATTGGTGTTAGTAAGGGATTCTCTGGTTTAAACACTTTTGTGAGAGAAGAGTCATAGTTTACGGAGGTAGATTTTATTTTGTGCAGCAATGTGTTTTACAAAAAATGGAAGATATCCAGGAAGTCTGTGAAGAGATCACAGAGGTAGAATTTACAGTTGATAGTAAATCTCAGAGGAGTGAAGTTTCTGTATAAGAAATAAAACCATTCCCTGCAGCTGTACAAGAAATTGGAAGGACTGTAGGACAGAGTGAAATAAGTGCACTTATGTAACTGAAGGGATGACAACACCTGAGAGTGAATCTCAGCTTTCTTCACCCGGCTGCCAAATTTGCCAGAAGAGGAAGAGTGCCAGCAGACAAGAGGCAGAGTGGACAAAACTACAGTAGCAGCAGATGCAGTTAGAGTCTGCAGTGCTGACGGTGCTAGTTTCATTAGCCTGTTCTTCTGGGCTCCTAAGTGTACAAGTTTGACCATTGGACCAGACTTGGAGAAAGACTGTAAAAGGCCTGTGGCATTACTAAATTAGAAATTTTGTAACACCCAGGCAATACCAGAGGACTGGGTGAGTTGAGAGATACTGCAAGAGTATGGCAAAAGCTCTGGGATCTGCACTGCAAATTAAATGACTGTCTGCAGCATTATTTCTGGTCACCAAGAACTGCTAAAGATGACTGGGCCTGCTCTAGTGCTAGTGAGACCAAAGCTGCCCACGATGATTTGGTCTTCCTTGTGGGTACCATTTATGGAGCCTGATTTAAAAGAAACAATGCTTGACCAGCTTGATACCCCACAAAGAAAGAAACTGGACTGATCACGGGTTCTGTTTTATGTAATTCTGTTTTCAATCCCATCAACCTCTTTTTTAATGTCTTAATATGTTTTATTGTTGTTGTGGCTTTTAGTATGATGCACTGCAGTTTTGTTACTGTTATTGTGTTTCATTTTAGTATACAAACTGTTTTATTTATTGTTATGCTATAATGTCTATGCAACATTTGTTTTCTTGCATAGTGTCATTTACTGTAGTTTATGTCACCTCATAGTTACTAGTTTAATTTTTAATGAAGGACTTGGCAAATATTTTTTTTTTGCTCTATGACTAGGTTATTTTTGTTTTAAAACTTTTTATTGTTCTGTTTATAATGTAAATGTTTTAGAATGGCCTTTGATGAGTTTACATATGTCTCTGGTTTTCAATATTTTGGTTGGATCAGTTCTGTTTTAAATCCAGCTATATTACTAAATCACATAAACACAGTTTTTGATTCTATGAACTTTTTTTCTTTTTCTTTTGCAATATTTTGCATATTTGCATGATGGTCTATTTATTTTGGGTGCCGTTTATTTTCACATAGCATTATGTTTAAATTTAAACTGAGACTTTTTCTTTTTAACAAAGAAGAGAATCACAAGAGTGAAACATGATAAAGGTTAAATATAAACATCTCAGATCACATTTTATTCTCTATATGCACTGTATAATATGTATTTAAATTTTTACTTTTGTTTGAATGTTAGTGTCACTTTTAATGGAAAGTGTTCTAATATACTGTAATGTCAGTGACACTTTTGGGATCAACTTTTGTTGAGAGGACACAGCTGTAACTTGTTTGTTTAATTGGAAGGATGTAAGACTTAAAGTGGCAGTAGGGTGCACAAAAGTAAAGAGTGGACAAATTAAATACTGATAGATTTGATATTTAGTGTAGTTTACTGTCAAATATATGTTTCTTGCATTATTCTCTGACACAAAAAAATAAATAATTTGCACTGAATGGCGGTTTTGACTGGAAATTAAATAAACGAAAGGGTGGTCTCTGACTTTTGCACAGTAATGTACAGTATATTGATAGTTTCATGTATGGTTGATATTTTCACTTCACACCTCAACAATCCTGAGTGGATGTTTTTTCTTAAATCAGTATCAGCATATTGATCCACATAAAATGATAAAGCATAATTTTATGTGGATCAATATGCTGATACTGATTTTAAGTTTGGTATTTTCAAACTGAAAATTGATAATACACAATTCATTTTTAGATTGATGCCAGTGTCCTGATCTTAATGACAGATGAGGAATTATTTGCCTTCTTATGGAGACTGATTGGCAGTGGTGGGATATTGTAGGAGACAGGAGAAAGAGCTCAACTGTAGGAAATCAAAGCTTTTTGAGCGACTGAAGTCAAAACTGAATAAAACCTAAAAGTATAAGCATCCAGAAAATACCACTCATCAACAAGAGATGAACACAGAGAGGAAAGTAAGGAAAGTGGAGTTGGTCTGGATGCTGTAACATGATGAAAAAATGGCTTTATCCAGGTGAGAATCAGAAAGGGTGGTGGAACACAAAAGTTAAGTGTTCCAAAGGACTGAGAAAAAAAGACCTCATTGCGGAGGCCCTATGTTTGTTTTTTCCAGATGGAAAAAATGCACATGGAAACATTTCTGAGTCTGAGGTGGCTCTGACAAATTACCTTAGATGAGGACAGTATAGTGGGAGCTCAGTATGAAGCCTCAAAGCTAACTATCATGAGGTTCTATCTGACAACCAAAAAGAAACACGACAGTGGTGGTGTGGAGACACAGCAAGAATCAAACACTGCAGGTCACTCACAGGAAAACACACAGGATTTTCCCTCTACCAACTCACAGATTGATCCACCATTTGAAATAGATACTGTACATTAGACATAATTTATGTTGGAAGCACTGGAAATGATTTTAACTTAGGCAGTGATGACGTGGCACACTTTTATCCTTCAGATGTCACAGATTATTCCAGTTTAGCTCAGCAAAGTTCTACCATGTTTACTGGGGAAAATATGGAGGATAGCAATATCGTTACAATATTCAATGGAGACCTATCAGGAATGGGAGAACAAATTCTAGAAGACACCTTGCGCCTGGCACAAGAACTCAGGGAACCAGACAAAAAAATCTTTGCTGTCCATCACAGCCAGATACTATCTGAGCTTATTGAACATTTCACTGATTAAAGCCTTTCATATACTCAATCAGAAAATCAAGTAAATCTTCTACTATCAAATGGACAGTATGAGAAGGGACATTATGAGGGAGGCATTCTCAGGGATTGCCTCTCTGAATTCTATGAGCAATGTACAACAGGCATCACTTTCAAGGTACCTTTTCTTGTACCATGGTAGCATGGTACCAAGATACCATTACTATGGCAAGAAAAAGTGGCAGAGTATAGGTAGAATTATTTATTTTGGTTGACAAAAAGAGAAGTACTCGCCCATAAAGTTTGCTCCTGTAATCTTGGAACAGGCAGCTCTTGGATATGTGAAGAGTGATCTTGTTGACAATTTTCTAAAGTACCCAGGATCTCAGAATCTGACCATAATACCTTGGAATCTTGTCGCAGAGACTCCAACAGTTCTGACCAAGATGAATTACTGGAAATCTTGGACAACTACAGCTGCTGAAGAGTGCCAAATGCACACAACTTTAAACAAATTCTGCTGGCTCACAAAACCCTTATCCAAGAGCCTGCTTATGTTACCAAACAGTGGGAAAATGTACTTGCTCCCCTCAGCAAAGCCCTTCAGGATATTGAAACTGTGTATGAAAACTTGCAGCTGATGGCATAAAAAATCATACGGTCACTGGCGTTTACCTGCACAATGAATGCGCAGGAAAATAAAATATCAAAGCATATTACAACATACCTGCGAAAGTGTGATGGAAAGAAACAGTCTCTGTTTCTGAGGTTCTGCACAGGCTCAGATCTCTTTCTTGGCAAGACTGTAACTGTTGATTTCACTGAAATGCAAGGATTTGAGAGAAGACCTATGGCACGTACAAGTGGCTGTTATTTGAGAGTGTCTCTTCATTATGATAACTATCCTGACATCAGGTGTGAAATGAACAAAATTTTGGAAAGTAATATATTGGTGATGGACATAGTTTAGTATTTTAGTCTATCAACCTACAGACTACCTAGATAAATAATGTGTGCATCTTTCAACATTCATAAATTATGGTAAGGTATACTTATTCACAATATCAATTTAAAGGCCATCTGACCAAGTCTGTACCTTTACACATGTAAGAATATTGTTACACCATGCCCACGAAGGAATCGGCATTCCACCTCACATTCCAACACAGTTCCCAATTATCCCTTTTCCCCAGTCTATTTAATGCTGTCTCACACTCTTCCCAGTGCTCAGTATTAGGGTCTTCCTGGCTAGAGCTACTCCCAGTCTCATTGTTATTTACTACTTGGTTTTTGGCTTCCTGACCCTGGTTTGTTTTTTGTGTACGTCTCCTGGATATGGTTTTGGTTATTTGATTATTTGTACTTTTGCACCGGCTAGTTTACCTATGGCTTTCGGACCTCGGATTGTTCTTTCGACTAGGCCTTTTGGAGTTTGCCCTGATTTTCTGCATAGGGTCCTCACTACTTACTCCTAACACATATAAGATATACTGAGTTTTGAGTATACTTATGGCAGAATTTTAATCATTTCACTTAAGAAATTACAAAGTTCAAGTTCAAGTTAAAGTTTATTATCATTATACTCATATACAGGTATATGGTATAACGAAATGCTATTTAGCTAGCTCACGGACATAAGTAGTACAAAGAAAATAACAACAACAACAATACAATTGTATAACAAAAGAAAGACAGAGACAACAGGCAGTGTGCAAAAAACAACAATAGGCGGTGTGCAAAAAACAACAACAACATGCACTGTGCAAAAAACAACAACAGGCAATGTGTAAAAACAACAACAGACAAAACAGCAAAAAGGTAACAGGTTATGTGCAAAAACATGCATCAACAGAATGAAATAAAGGGATAGAAATTATGGGGAGTCAGCTTTTGACATGTATAGTAGAGGTAGATTTTCAATGTGTGTTTGGGTTTTTGGTAAGAAAGAAAGAAGGCACTGTGAGGTTCAGATCATAGGTGAGAGGTGAGGTGGGAGTGAGAAAGGCTGGGAGTTTAATAGTTTGATAGTGCAGGGGTAAAAACTGTCTCCGAGTCTGGTAGTCCAGGCCCGAATGCTCCGGTACCGTTTTCCAGATGGTAGCAGATCATAAAGTCTGTAGCTGGGGTGTGTGGGGTCTTTGATGATGCTTAGAGCTTTCCTCAAGCACTGTCTGTCATCAATGTCCTATATAGATGGGAGGGCAACCCCAGTGATGGACTGGGCAGTTTTCACCACCCGCTGTAGGGCTTTGCGGTCAGCAGCACTGCAGTTGCCATACAGATGCAGCTACATTTTGTACCTTCAAAATGCACGGTACAAACCCGCAGTATGGGAAACAACCCACAAGCCACCGCAGGGCACCAAGGTAAGTGATTGGCTGGCCAAAATGACCGACAGGGGCACTCGTGGTGCATTGGTCGGTAGTGAAAAGATTTAATCATTTAATCTCTTTACTGTGCACATTTTAATCCGCTTAGTATTGAATATTTATATTAAATTTGACCACAAAAGGGAAATTTTAGTAGCTGAGCATAAAAAGAAGAGGAACATAACACATCTGAAGGTCATAAACCATATTAATTTAGGAACATAAACATAAACTGTACTGTGTATGGCTGGTCTTGGTAGTTTAAAGAAAAAATACGCACCAGTCTTCCATTTCTCCCAAAACATTTTAAGCATGAAAGTTTTATGAAACGGTACCCAAATATGCGATTGCTGTATAGAATGAATTTTAATTAAAAAAAAAATATTCAACATGAAAATTAAGCTGTTTACATCTTCCGCCTGAGAACGTAGTCACCCGTTGCTACCAAATGCAGAAACACAGCCACTAACTAGCAAAGAGAGGACATTAGCTAGCCAATATGATAAAGAAATAAATGATTATTTTGTTAATTTCTTTTGCACATTTATTTGAACATTTCCATCGATTGTACAAGCACTTGGAAACTGTCCAATCCCTAGTTCATCAGGCATTTTCTTTTATGCTGGGGGCATTCTCCCGGTCTGTGTCTTCTAGGATATAATGCCAGTGATTTTTTGTTAAATTTGGGTTTCCAATAACGCCGCAGCAAACTCTTGTTTTTATGTCCACTATAACAGACAATCTCCTTTGCTTTTAACCGAGCATTTAATAATTTCCTAAAATGAAAATGATTTACTTTATTTCCCTCACGGGATCAATAAAAGTATCTATCATCTATCTAAACTATGGGAAAGAATTCTGGGGTCTCCCTATACCAGAGATTATGGTGGGGCTTCAGGATGGTGATTGGCTGACACCATCTAACACCCCTCTGATTGGAAAAAAGATGTGCTGATCAGGAAGAGGATTTCTTTCAATTCTAAATGTGTATTGTAAAATATCAATTAAGTAAAAACCTTACACCGTACAAAGATTTCTAAACTGATCAGGAGGAAGAAAAATCACCTGTGTTTCGTGCATAAAAAGTGGTTATTAACTATTGAAACCTGTTTTATTTATTTTATTTTTATTTAGATTAAGAGTTCCCGTCACCCCCATTCCCATTTAAATCACAAACCCGTG
Source organism: Lepisosteus oculatus (assembly GCF_040954835.1). Taxonomy (NCBI): domain Eukaryota; kingdom Metazoa; phylum Chordata; class Actinopteri; order Semionotiformes; family Lepisosteidae; genus Lepisosteus; species Lepisosteus oculatus. The sequence goes on from NC_090708.1 coordinate 33,525,602, forward strand.
TTTAATTAAATGTCTTTTATTGTAAATCGTTATCTTTGTCTTCTGCATAATAATGTTCACCACTCTGTCCAGCAAATTAATAATAAACTTTATTTTATATAGCGTTTTAAACGAATAAGTTATTAGATTGCTCATAAACCTATTATACATAATCACTTATTATACATAAACACAGCGTAATTGCTCTCTGAAAATGCTTTTTTTAATTTAGGCTCAGATTTCAACTATAGATCGTACACTAATTACCAGCAGTAAATACTGATGTTTTGCTCTTACCACAAAAATATTAAAAATAATGTATTGTTTGTTTTTTTTTCGAACGTGTCTCTACCTGCTGCGGACACGGAATGGTTAAATATGGCGACAACTCAGGCACCCGGAGATGGGGGGCGTCTTTCCGCCTCCATAACTAAAATGCTAAATAGGAGTATTTAATTCAGTTTGAATTATAACTGTAAGTACTGTCTTCCTATTTAGCCAGGGCTTTAAAGAGAAGGCGCGCCAAATTCTTTCAGTGCCGTCGTCTGCTCTTTAAAGGTACCCCTGTCGCAGAACAATTTGACCTCGGAACGTTCACCCAGCGTAATTATTGTTTTTGACAGATTGTCTTTAAATCAATTGTTGTCAGAATATCCCCACCTCCAAACAAGAACAAAATTGCAACGATTTTATTAACTGGCTGTTTCAGTAACCTAAAGTATATATCTAAAGTAATATATAGAGAAAACAAAACACTGGACTTATTACATGCCAATGCTAAGGATGCATATAGTTTCACAGCCCTTCCCCCCCTTGGCAATATATGTAAATGTTTTAAGATATGTTTATGTTGTGAATGTCTGTAGATTGTATCTTATTTTTAGTTTTTGTTTTGTTTCAAATGGCCTCGCAGATCAGATACTGTATCAAGGAACAAAACAATTATCGCGCCCTGCTCCTCAATGGAATCGCTTTAACATGCTTATGTGTTGGTGTAACACTCTGTGTCTACAGTACATTGTGAACAAACCGGTTTCACAGGTATTTTCAACCCCCAACCAATGTTGTTTCATCGGTTGTTATCCTGTAAAGCGCTTTGAGGAGCCACCTTTAAAGGTGCTATATAAAATAAAGTTTATTATTATTATTATTATTATTATTATTATTATTATTGATCATATTCTTCCTCTCAGGACTTGTACAATTGTTGTTGTTTTTCCGGACTCGAACTTTACCATCGGCGGCTTTCAGATGGTGCGGGCGGACAGAAACACCGAAAGCGGAAGAGGAAAGGAGGGGGGCTCACGGTGCTTGTAAACAACAGATGGTGTAATCCTGGACATACTCATGTTAAGGAGCGCGTCTGTAACCCAGACATCGAACTGGTAGCCGTAGGACTGCTTCCGTACTATCTGGCGCAGGAGTTTACATGCGCCATCTTTGTTGTTGTTTACATTCCACCTACAGCAAATGCAGAGGTAGCGTGTGACGTCATAAACACAGTCACAGCCAGGCTACAAACAAAGCACCCAAGCGCTTTTATAGCTATTTCAGGGGACTTTAACCACGTATCTATTTCCACCACTCTGCCTACTTTCCACCAGTTTGTTAAATGCCCGACCAGAGAAAAAAAAACACTGGACTTATTATATGCCAATGCTAAGGATGCATATAGTTTCACAGCCCTTCCCCCCCTTGGCAGATCAGATCACAACCTTGTCTTGCTTATACAACTATACATACTATTGTCCAGCTCCAACCTGTGACCATGAGGACTGTGAGGAGATGGTCTCAGGAGGCTTTGGAGGATCTACATGGTGCTTTGGAGGCCACCGACTGGGATGTGCTGTGCGAACCACATGGGGACGACATAAACAGCATGGTGGACTGTGTCACTGACTATATTAACTTCTGCGTAGACAACACCATCCCCACCAAAGACATACACTGCTTTTCCAATAAAAAACCCTGGATCACCAGCGACCTGAAGGCTCTTCTGAATGATAAGAAGAGAGCCTTTAGGAGGGGGGATAAGGAAGAGGTCAAGCTTGTACAGAGGGAGCTAAAGCAGAAGTTAAGAGAGATTAAGGACGCATACAGGAGGAAGGTAGAGGACAAGCTGCAAAGGAATAGGGTGAGAGATGTATGGAGCAGCATGAGAGAGATCACTGGCTTCAAACAAGCTGGGGGTGCAACAGAAGGGAACCTGGAGATGACCAACGAGTTGAACCAGTTCTTTAACAGGTTTGATTCTGGGTCCTCTGTGGCGCAACACCCATCCTCCCACAGCCACACGCTCCCTAACCCTTCACAGCTGCGACTGCCCAACACCTCTTCCATCCCCCCACAAACATGGCCGCCTACAGCTACAACCCCCGACAGTTACTCACCCACCCTTCCCCCACAGCTGCCACTCTCCAACACCTCCGCCATTAACACCTGCAGCACTGAAAGCACTATGAGCACCATCCCCCAGGCCAGGCTGACCATCACAGCTGAGCAGGTGAAGAAGGAGCTGAAGAGGCTGCACGAGGGTTAAGGCCACAGGACCAGATAACATCTGTCTCAGAGTTCTGAGGGCCTGTGCTGATCAGCTGAGCGGAGTGCTCCAGCGACTGTTCAACCTGAGCCTGGTCTTGGAGAGAGTCCTGGTGCTCTGGAAGACATCATGCCTGGTCCCGGTACCAAAGAAAGGGCGCCCCTCTGTCCTCAACGACTACAGACCAGTTGCACTGACTTCTCACGTCATGAAGGCACTGGAGAGGCTGGTCTTATCCCACCTGAGACCCCTGGTCAGCTCATGACTGGACACCCTACAGTTTGCCTACCAGCCCAGTGTTGGTTTGGAGGATGCGATCATCTACATGCTGCAAAGGGCCTACTCACACCTGGACAGGGCTGGCAACACTGTAAGGATCATGTTTTTGACTTCTCCAGTGCCTTCAATACCATCCAGCCCTTACTTCTAAAGAGGAAGCTGGAGGAGATCCAAGTCGATGCCTCCACGACCTCGTGGATCACTGACTACCTGACAGGCAGACCACAGTCTGTGAGACTTCAGAACTGTGTGTCTAAACAGGTAGTGAGTAACACAGGGGCACCTCAAGGGACAGCTCTTTCTCCATTCCTCTTCACCCTCTATACTTCGGACTTTAAGTACAACTCAAAGTCATGCCACCTGCAGAAGTTCTCAGATGACTCTGGAATTGTGGGATGTATCAAGGGTGAGCAGGAGGAGAAGTACAGAGGACTGGTCAGCAGCTTTGTGGAGTGGTGTGGGGTGAACCACTTGGAACTGAATGTTACAAAGACAAAGGAACTGGTGGTAGATTTCAGGAGGAAAAAGGTCAAACCTACTCCTGTCTACATCCATGGGAGTGGCGTGGAGATGGTGGACTCGTACAAGTACCTGGGAGTGCACATCGACGATAGACTGGAATGGTCTAAGAACATCGAGGCCATCTATAAGAAGGGACAGAGATGACTTTACTTCTTGAGGAGGCTCAGGTCCTTCAATGTGTGTAGTAAGATGCTACACATGTTCTATCAGTCGGTGGTAGCGAGTGCCATTTTCTACGCAGTGGTGTGCTGGGGCTCTGGGATTAGAGCAGTAGATTCCAAAAGGCTGAACAAGCTCATCAGGAGAGCAAGCTCTGTCATTGGGTCTGACCTGGACCCCTTGGAGGTAGTGGCTGTGAGGAGAATGATATCCAAACTAGAGGCCATCATGGACAACTTCTCCCATCCCCTCTATGACAGGCTTGCAGGAATGAAGAGCACGTTCAGCAATAGACTGATTCATCCATGGAGCGACAGGGAGCGCTACAGGAGGTCATTCTTGCCGTCTGCTATAAGACTGTACAACGCATCCACCTTGCGTCTTGGCAGAGGCAACATCGACAGTGACCTGTTTCTGGACTAAACGCATCTACACATCTACTGCTACATCTGTTCTCTTTCTTTTTCTTTTTCTTTTTCCCGTTTACAACCACTTTTTGTGCAATATATGCCAGGGACCTGTGCAACACATTTATATTTATAGTTACATCTATATTTATATCCATATGTGTGATACGATTTTCTGTGTACTGTTCTGTTCTAGTTTGTTCTTGTGTGTCCGGACTGTGAGTAACTCTTGTATTGTATTGTATTGTATGTATTTTACTATTATTATATAATTACATTGTGGCTGTGTTGTGTGTGTTAAGCTGCTGATGCACTGCAATTTCCCTCACGGGATCAATAAAGTATCTATCTATCTTTTTGTTGTTGTTATCCTGTAAAGCGCTTTGAGAAGCATACTGTCCAGCTTGTCAGGTGCATTCTTTTGTAAAATAATAAGTAGAGCTTTGGGCTTATTAGTGCTCCACTTACAGCAACCCAATGTAAAATACCTGTGAAACCGGTTTAATTTGTCACAGCCAGCCCTCCCACAGAGAGGGGGGTTGTACTCGTTAATGTTTTAGCACAAAGCAGAAACTTCTTGTATTTTCAGAAGACATACAGTGGAAAGATTACAGATTTTAATCGTCTTTTTTCTGAACCAGGGAAAATCTGATCATGTTTCTCTATAACAATAATAAAAAACTTTATTTTACATATCACCTTTAAAAGTGGCATCTCAAAACAATACAGTAAATGTAAACCACAGATTACAAAGTAAATACCCAGACAAAAGCTAATGCGTTTTTAATAAAATGCTTTTATTCGTTCATAATCCGACGATCTCAGGAAGACTAATGGGGGTCTGACTTTTTTTCTGGAAAACCACAACTCTGGTCTTGTCCAGATTGACTCTCAGCGCCCAGGTCTGACAGTGCTGCTCCAGCCTCTGTTCTGTGGGCGACGGCAGGACCAGTTCGTCTGCAAAGAGGAAGAGCTCGATTTCTGTAATTAATGCAGATCAGTAAATCAAGGGACAAAACAGTTATTGCGCCCGGCTCCTCAATGGACTTTGACGTGCTAATGCATTGGTTTAACAGTCCGGTTGTGGCAATGTTTTTTATTATTGTTATGAAAAACATGATCAGATTTTCCCCGGTTCAGAAAAAAAGATCTGAAGTATTGTACTGTATACTAGTTTGTCACTCTTCTCATCCTCTCTTTGCTAAATGGCTTTTGAATAGAGTCACATGAAGACAGAGGTGAAACAGCCCTACACAGCCCTGTCGCAGTACACGAATATAATTATATCTTATTAATTTCTTGAGATAAGCGATTCTTTTAATGCAGTCTTTGCTGTGCTCTAGAGGATCCTTGTGATATTCCGAGCTCTGGTCGAATGATAAGTGTCGCAGTTTAAATCATTTTCATAGTTAGAAATTATGGAATGCTCTGTTAAAAGCAAGGGAGTTTTTATGTCCGTTGCAGTTTTTTTGCAACATGAATAGAATTATATCATTATTAATTTCTTGAGATACGCGATTCCATATTATATTCCCTTTAAATCAAATTCTAAAAGTATGCTTGTTGACTCCGGTATCACGTTAGTTAAAGACTTCGATGCTTAAAATGTTTAGGGAGAAATGGAATACTGGTGTGTATGTTTTCTTTAAAGTACAGAGACCAGCCATATACTGTATGTTTAAGTTCCAAAATTAATATCGTTTATGGCCTTCACACACGTTGCAATATGCTCCTATTCTTTTTATGCTCAGGCACTAAGATTTCCCTTCAGTGGTAAAATTCCATATAAATATTCAATACTTAAACGGGCACAGTTAAGACATTAAATATACATATACATACTGTATACAGTACAGTTTGCATACGGTAATATGTTTATGTTCCTAAATCAATCTCTTTTATGAGCATGTGAAAGGCATGGTGAATCGATTCTCAAAAATTACTGTACTTTGCATGATTGGAAACAAATGCGTGATTGCGAAATGCTGTGGTGTTACTTTTACAAAGACGGTCAATGAAAAAAAGAATGTTGACCAGGGCAATACTTTGAGTTTACACTTACAGCTTGTCCAAGGTCATTCATTATTATTACTATTAGTAATATGTTCGTTAAAGACTTTGATGGCGACAGCTCAAACACGAGAGGTTGAGCTTTATTAGCTCCACCTTGCGGAAATTCCGGATACTATTATTTTGCTTGTCGGATTATAGGAGAATTTACGGTAACTAGCGGTATTTACCGGTACCTTGCGGTATATACCGGTAACTCGTGGTAGACTGCATACAGCGTACCGGAAAATAATGCGATATCGCCCGCGCATTTTGAATGGCTGCATCTGTACATGGGTATAGGGTGGTTAGTGAGTAAGGGTATAAAAGGGGGTGCAAAACTGGGGATAACTATTTTACAGGAATCTGGGCAACCTTTACACAGTGTACACCTGTCAGCGGCACTGGCCAGTAGCTCCCTTAGTCCCCGCCCTGGTTACTATTCTCATCCTGCCATTCGCCGTGCACTTTAGCGGGGGGCTTATTGGCTGCAATGCCAGGCGAGGGCGCCACACTATGATACTAATTCATGCTACAGCTTGATAGCTATAAAGACAAATATTTAACCACATGTATCACTATTTGGAAGCACACAAAGGCTTATATACTTTTTTTAGGCCCCTGATTAATAATGTGATCTTCCAATGGTTTTACTCCAAAAGAAGATGTGCTTTTCTAGTATCAACTGTATCTATAACATATATATAATATATGTATAGCTTATTCACCCCAAGCTTTGATGGTTTTCGGGTTTACTCAGTGAAAGTTTCAGTTTCAGGCATTGTACACACCACATCCTCATACTGTTATTTTGCTACAGTATTCTAAACTACATGTATGTTAAATTGGTGTATTTTTAGTTTCAGTGTTTATACTACTACAGAAATATCCACGAACAGCAATTTATTCTGTTTTATTTATAAGTAATATATTTTGATAACTGCAAAGAAAGGATAATTCTTATTTCCACATTGCATGAAGTTATGTACAAGGAGATAAATGAACTCTAAAAATCACTTTTACAGACTTTTACAGACATCTGAAAGAGCACAAGGGGACTATTTGCTATTGTCCTTTTCACATAATAATTCATTATGGATAAATTGTCAATCAATAACTATCCAGACTCAGTGAAACGCTCGGTACAGTGATTTGTAACATATTACATTTGTATTCAAAAGGAAGTAACACACTACAACACATTAATGTGCCCAATGAGCTGATGCAGACGTGATACATAGGAAATAAAGGTAAAAAGCAAAAAATGACTTAAAATAGGCAATTTGCTCCAATTCAGCATTGGATGCTTAATCAAAGGGAAAAAGTGATTGATGCTAAATGAAAAAAAGTATTAATCTATGCTAAACAAAAATGATCTTTCATCTTTTGATCCAATTTCATACTGTATTTAACTTTCCTCAAAATCTTTGTAATACTTTTCCATTACCAGAACTGCGCAACTGAAGACGAGTCCTCAAATTGTATGAAAGACATAGAAGCTCCTCAGAAGGTACAAGGAAAAACAATTTTCTTTATCCCAGAATTCAAAAGCATGTCTGGCTGACATAGACTAATCTGTGTTTAATAATGTTTTTTAAGACCATTAAGGGTATGGACAAAGTTATTACCAAGCATGTTTACATGAGTTTAGGATAATAGGAAAAGGGCCCATGGCTGTAATTTCCAAAGTGAAAAGACATTCTAGAAATCTATAAAAAGAGACAGGGTGATCTGTGTCTCACTATATATTGTAGTCCCAATTTTTCTCCTCTGATTACTCTTCTGGCTACTTGTGGATTTGGGGATTCCTCACCTTAGCATGTACAGTATTATAGACTTTATATTTAAGTCCATAATATATAATTGTAATATTATATAATTGTAATATAATTGTTTATTATTTGATAATGTCTTCTCTTCAGGTATTTCTTGCTCAGTCGCTAAATATCTTCATTTTCTGGTATTCCCAGGATAAGGTATTTCTAAACTTATGCCATTATTTTTGCCATTCAGAATATCATAAATATAGACTTCAGCTAAAAAAACATTTTTTAAATCATATATAAACAATGCAGCAGAAAAGCTGTTGCAAACATAAGTTTTGAATTTTTTCTATTGTTTAATGCTTAAATCCTAAGCAATTCAACCAAACTACAGTTCAGAATGTTTTTCTTTTGTTAGTGTAACAGCTGTAAACTCCGAAATGCCTCTGTAATGCCATACATCCAATCTAAAAAATCTGGCATCTAAGTCTTGCAAAGATAACATCTGTATGTACTAGCACTTGTGCAATGTCACAGATGCATGTAGACACAATAGTGTGGCATTACGCGGGGGCATTTTCAGTGTTGAGGCAGAGCCATGAATTAAGGGCGACACATTGCCTTCACAACCAGAGCTGTTTTAGCTTATTAATGACAAGCAGAAGCTTGTGCTCTTTAAGAACACACTGAACACCTCCCGGAAGGACGAGCAGCCCCCGCAAGGGGAGGACCATTCCACTGACAGTCCTGGAGAGGATTATAACCGAGTGTAAAGCCATTGTTTTTCCTTCATTTTTCTTTTGTTTTCTTTTCTTTTTCACCTGTCCCACCGTGTATCTTCACCAGGGCAGGCTGACATTTTCCTCCCATGTCCTGCCTTTTCATCTGTCACCAGGACAGGTTGAGTTTTTACTTTTGTTTTGGCCTTGCGCTCCTTGCTCTCCCAGACTGGACCCTGTTAAATAGTCCAGCCTGGCTGCCACTGTGCACAGTGGTGTATTTTTCTTTTGCATTTTTCCCCCCATTTTGTATTTTGTTCTGGTTTTCCTCCACCCCCTCAGACGGGACATTGACTTTTACCAGTGCTTGCCGCTGTTCTTCCCACTCCTGCATTTTACAACAGATTTGTATCGTATGTAAACAGCATAGGGAAATAGAAGTTTCATAAATCATTAGACAGCAATACTCCACATTCAGAAACTTAACCCTGGTTCCTCCATCTTTGATTGTTAAATACAGAATAGAATACTATTTTTGTAGCATATTAGGGTATATAAATGTATGCATTGTAATTAGCAAATAAAATAAAAAATAATGTATAACTAGCTATTTAGACAAAGCATTGAACAGTATAATTATTATTCTAAGAAACAAAATAGCATGTGGCATCATTTATGGTTGATATAGTTCAGTGCTAGATTTCCTCTTTAAAATGATCTTCTAAAGGAGGGTCAAGGAATTAAACAACGAATGTGCTGTATGTCATCTGCAGTTATGATGGGAATTGTAAAATCTAGAGACAGAGGGCACAATGCATCTGTGTAAAGTGTCAGGATGAAATGTCTGGATTATCTCCATGGGGCTCTTTAAAGCCTTGATGAGTGGATGCCTAGAGTAGAACTGACAAGACACAAAGCGACCTCCATGGTTGTTGAGGATTTGTGAGTTGCTCTGCCTTCAGCTGTCAACCTATTAGATTGATAGGAGAGCTCAGTCCATCAAACAAAATGTCACTAATCTACACAATTCCCCTTGGCCTTCACATGTGCTCCGATTAAAGTGTGAATTTCCAGTGCAGGACCGAGAGTTCCTATCAAATCTCTGAACAATATCCAATTGCTGAATGGAAGCACGTCACTGTCATTGTCAGTTCATTACACCAATTAATCTACATGGCCATCAAAAAGTACTGGGACAGGTAAGTTTTCATTTTTCTAATTTTTCTTTACTGTCAGGTTAATTCTTTATGTGCTCTTTAGATGCCAATCCATCTCAGGGCACACACAGATACAAAAACATGCATCCACTCACACAAAGGCCATTTTTTTCAGAGGCCAATCAACCTACAAGTAGGTGTTTGGATTGTGGGAAGAAACTCGAGCACCAGGAGGAAACTCACACAAACACAAGAAGAGCATACAAACTCCATGCAGATAGCAGCTCAGGAATTGAAACCAGGACCCCAGCAAAGTGAAGCAATGCTTTGCCAAGCCATTCCTCCATCCACTCCATGCTTGCCTTGGAGTATTCTTACTTAGCTATGTTGATCTCTTGATTTAAATCCAGGTGTGAATGATTTCTACATGGTGTAAAATACATGAGCAACTAGGTATAAATCTAGAGATTAGCATAGCTTTCCACTTCTTGCTCCTGATGAACCCCTTGATTGAAATTGCTGCATGTTTTTGGTCATTGTCACATTGTTTGTATAAAGGCTGCCTAAACAGCTCATAAAAACAAAGGAGTTAGCCCTGTGCAGGTTCCAACAGTCAAAGTCCAATAGACTATAATAAACCACAATCAATAACCAAAGTCTAGAAACAGGCCAAAGTCCAAAACCAGGTAGGTAGTCCAGAGACAATAAACAAAACACCAGGTGCTGGGAGAGATAAAAAATGTATTACAGGAAAATAGGCAACATAGCAGGCAGCAGCCCACTGAAGCTAAGCAGGTGTGAGCCTGGTCAGTACCTGGATAGGAGACCTCCTGGGAAAAAACTAAGGTTGCTGCTGGAAGAGGTGTTAGTGGGGCCAGCAGGGGGCGCTCACTCTGTGGTCCACGTGGGTCCTAATGCCCCAGTATAGTGATGGGGACACTATACTGTAAACAGGTGCCGTCCTTTGGATGAGACGTAAAACCGAGGTCCTGACTCTCTGTGGTCATTAAAAAAATCGCAGGGTGTTTCTCGAAAAGAGTAGTGATGTAACCCCAGCATCCTGGCCAAATTTCCCATTGGCCCTTACCAATCATGGTCTCCTAAAAATCCCCCTCTATGAATTGGCTTCATTACTCCCCACTAATAGCTGATGTGTGGTGAGTGTTCTGGCGCACTATGGCTGCCGTCGCATCATCCAAGTGGATGCTGCACATTGGTGGTGGTGGAGGGGAGACCCCATTACCTGTAAAGCGCTTTGAGTGGAGTGTCCAGAAAAGTGCTATATAAGTGTAAGCAATTATTCTTATTAATTAAAACTAACGAACAAAAAAAAAGAACTGACTTGAGCTAGTGAAGCAATCAAGACAAGGAGGAGTATACTAAGAACAGGAAAAAAAACTCAGGTAAGTCAAGATCTGGAGCTCAAAGCAGAGTTAAACAATACTGAGCACTGCAAGGCCTAAGAGCAGAGATTATATAGGTCTGAGGAGGGGAGGCATGGAGCACTAGGCAATCAGTGATTGGCTTGGTTTGTGTCTCTGCTGTGCAGCAGGACCACCAATCAGGGCTTGGTGCTCCCTCTGGTGGGGAGATGATGGAACAATAACACTATGGTGAAAACACAATGTTTCTGTTAAGAATTTACTCTGCTGATGCCACTAATAGTTACATAATCAGTAAAGACAAGTGAGCCAGTTCCAGGTGCAGGCATGTATGCCCAGGCCATGAAATTAACTCCACCTTGCTTTAGATTTAGCTTAGAAGTACAAAGAAAAGTTATGAGAGTTTTATGGGGAGATAAGACCAAAATACACCTTTACCAAATTGATGAGAAGGTAATTATGTGGAGAAAGAAGAGAAGTGCAGATGCTCCAAAGAACACTACCTCATACTATTGAGCATAGGAATGTACTGTGGTAGTGCAAGAAAACATTACACAGCCTCATCTACCATCCAGGGGAAGATCAAGATCTGTTTGTCCCTGAAATTGGGTAGGGGTATCTTATTTAGAGGGGGCACAACCAGTCCAAAAACAAAAGCCCTTCCTCTGGTGCACCATGGACTTTGAATGTGTGAGACAGGACCAAGTAGCACATTGCTTGCAGTGACACTGTGATGTAAGTACAGTATTTGAAAGCTACTACACTCTTTGTGGGGAAAACTGCATTTCTAACCAAAATCTAATGATTGTAAGAAGTGAAAGAATTCTCCTCTAATAGTTATTTTATTGTTTTAAAAAATATTTTATTGTAATATATGGTCGATTTTTAGTGTTTATACTCTGCCATTCTATTCTTATGCAACACGAGATCTGAGAGGTCGTGCTGAACACCTGAACAGCGTAAGCAGAAATGACACACACTTTACATACTGTATGAAGAACAGACCCAAATGTCCAGGAATCATTTCAATCCTGGTCTGCACCAGAAATTCATCATGATCATGTTGTAGCACTTACAAACCAAGTGCCACAAAGCATTATAGTTTGTGAAACAGAAGCCCATCACTGACCACCAGAAACATCAACTCCTATTTTCACATCTTCTCAAAATACTTTGACAGCAAAATAAATCCCATCAAAGTATACTGCGCTATTCTCTAACTTAAATCCAGTTACATTTATAGACAACCTGTCTGCAAACCTGTAAGACTTCAATTTCATAAATATGAAGTAAATAACACAGGAAACATAATAATTCTTAAAAGACATAGCTATGAATGTAACAGCAAGAAGAAGAGTGTGGAAGTACCACCAATAATGGTTAACATTATTGCTTAAATTGTGCTTTAACGTTCAGTAATACACTCTAAAGTATGCACTATAAAGTAATACACTTTCAACGATTTCCATCAGGGGGTGCCAAATGTACACCAATTCTTATTTCTTGCATTCTTACATCTGAAATTGACTTACTGAAAGAGGCAAAAAGCAATGTTAGCAGCTAAATAAATCTCTGCTCATGTACTCCCGCTTCTTGCATTTTAAGTCCCTGAATGTATGGTCAAATATGGTGCTTCTCTCTGTAGTTGCAAGGATTACCAGTCTCTGGAGACTCCAAGCTTACCCAGCATTAAATAAGAAAAACAAGGCTCACAAACTATGAGCGGCTTCATAGATCATAACCACATACAGTATAATGGAGTGGTAATTAATCCTAGTCTTCTGCATGAGAGAGATGCCACCTGTGTATTCTCCCAAGTGTGAAATTAATCATGTTCTCTCAATTGACCTACAACTGCTTCTGTCTGCAAATGACATGATCCACATAATTTGTGTTTGCTTCCTGTCCTCACAAAATGATGTGTACTTCAGACATGTATGAACAAAAATAAAAAAAATACATTATTGGTGCTGACCTGCAAAAAAGAAAGAAAAACAAAGGTGCATGTGAATAAGTACTAGCATAATTAACATTCAGTTTTATTACCATGTCATACTTCAGAATTATACTTTATGCTCATTCAATCACAAACATGAATGAATAGGGAAACCTGAGATATGCTCAAAAGCAAACTATCCATTCTATGTATGTAAGCTTTATTAAATAATACATTTAATAAAGACACTGTCTGTTTGGATGGGGATGTCCAAGTTTGATGGTCTGGCCAGATCCTGACTAAAATATGTTTTTGCTTAAACAATTCCTAACTTCTGACCACGCTTGATGTGCTTCTTGCAGGCTCATCCTGATGCAGAACAATACATGTCATTACACAGTAGATAGAACAAGGCATTCTTTGAGATGGCAAGAAGAGAATGTGACAGTTATTCTATATAAATACTACTTCTCAGATCTGAGTGCCATTGAAAATTTATTGATCTGGTGATCTGGGATGACATACTGTATTGGAACTAGTACTCAGAGACCAGTAAACAAGTTCAGGCTTGACAAGGCTGCCCATTGTTTTATCTTTTTAAAATGGGATGCTTTTAAAAAGAGGGCCATATGATGGTGCAGTGGTTAGCATTGCTGCCTCACAGCACTGGGAACTTCAGTTCAATTCCTGAGGTGCTATCTGTGTGGAACTTGTATGTTTTACTCCTGTTGGTATGGGTTTCCTCTGGATGCTCTGTTTTCATCCCACAGTTCAAAGACATTCTAGTAGGTTAACCAGCTGCTGTTTCTAAAGGATTACATGTTTTCCAATGCTGGTTATTTTAGTGTAATCCAACAAGTAGTTTCTGCATCAGTCTGGGACACAGGACAATGCTTATCCTGTAGATAATTTTATAAACTGATTTTGCACAAGGGTTGTAATGCATGGCTGCCATTAGTTAAGGGTTGAACCAGTCTGAATGTATCACTATTCCAAATGTAATATTGTGAACAGGTGCGCACCAGAGTGTTTTGTGAGTCTAGGGCATTGACATTCCTGCCCTCAGTATCCCAATAACTTCCCTTTTTTCTTGTGGCAGTCCTGGTATTTTGGTTTAGCTATAATAATAATAATAATAATAATAATAATAATAATAATAATAATAATAATAATATCTTACACTTACAGTTTATAGCATTTTTCTGGACACTCCACTCAAAAGCTCTTTACAGAGTAATGGGGACCCCCCTCCACCACCACCAATGTGCAGCATCCATGAACACTTGAAGGGGTGTAGATATTGTTGACATATTTCCAGAAAGGGGGATTCTTGAGCCACTCCCCCTCACCAAGGTCAGTGGTTACCCTTGCTCTTGTAAAAAACAATATTTCAATAAATACTGTATCTTGTGTGAATCATCTCTTCCCTCTCCCTATGAAAATAATTGTTTCACAGGTAAAAGAAAAATAAGGAAAACAACTTGAATGCTTAAATATAAAAGAACAGCTCTTTCAGACAGGTTATCCTGACCATGTACAAAATGTACTAAGAAAGCTATCGTTTGCTTGCAGATACCATTATTCAGAATTGACTTACAAAATCCAAAGCACAGCCACTGAAACATGGTATAACTTATATGCAATACCTTGCCTTACCCCAATTCATATGCAGTATGTGTATTAAAAGACAGGCCACTGTTGTTCTTGTTAGTTCATATTGGTCTCATAAAACAAAAAAGCCACCACACCCTTAGATTATTGGAACAAATTAGTCATTTAATCTATCAAGACATACTGTATGTTATTTCAAATTCATCAGAAGAACCAGAAGGCAAGTAAAGACCAGTTATGATGGGAATAGTGAGTGATTGGAAGAATTCACAATGAGTGGGATTTGTGACTCATTAATACTCAAAATACAGCTTCTTTTTGTTTTAAAGTATTGTATATGCTCAAGTATGTTATGTGTTTTCTGAAGTAATGACATCAATCTATTTTTCAATTTTAAACAAAAATAGTGACTGTGAAGTTTCTTACATAGTATCAAATTAGTAGTATACGGACATCTTCTTGCAATATTTGTTGATAAACAATAACAGTAGACCATTATGTCCAGTCTCTGGTAAAAAATACCATGATCCTTTAAATACTGTGTAACAGTGAGATTACATGTATAAACTATGCTATAACATTTTAAATAGCAGATAGAGAAAATTTGTGTTGATACAACTTTATTATTTGGTGTATTATATAACAAACTGTAATTCAGTGTTTTATACACTTAGTATTCCATTCACATTTTCAGTTGCATTACCACAGTAGGACAGGACAAACAGCTGGTTCCATGCTCACATTACACATATGCATAGCATATACTTCAAGAAGTCAATTTGTAAAACTAAAACTTTTGAAGACTTCATATAGTTAAAAATATAAGCTTTCAGTTCTGTCATTCCATATTTATTAAATTTTGTACATTACAATAGTCTGAAAAAATATTGAAAATTAAAATCCCATGGGGATACAGTTATTTTTTAAGTATATATTAAAACACTCTCCATATTGCCTCACTCCAGTTCTTAATAGACTAGAAAATAGTCTAGTAGGGCCTTATTAAAAAAAGTACTTGTTGTGTTGGTAAATATGAATATTTGATATTATATTGTGTAATATAATATTTAAATCTGCTTCAAAAGTGTTTGATGTGGGATTATTTACAACAAAGAACCCTGTAAAATGTTAACTGTAATCAAAATGAACAGACATGCATTTGTCCTTTTTTTTAAAAAACAGCAGTTTAAGTAACAGTTTATGCAGCACAGGTAACTAATATAAATGAGATTAATCACAGTATTTATAGAGATACATTTTTTTCTCTCAATATTTTCAGGCATTTCTGTTTTTGTTCCTCTCTGCTCATAAAAAATGCTATCTTCAGCACAAGAATGGTGTTTTTGCTTCCAGCTCTTAAGTAATGTCCATTTACTCTGCAATGCTTGTGGAGAACTTTACTCTGAATAGTACTTACATTTCCATTCCTAAACAACAGGTCTTCCAAGCACGCCTTCCTTTTTTTTTTAATGCCAGCTGTCTCACCTTAATTTCATTCAGTTCAGTCGGTATTTTGATGTTAAATATTTTGGAGTCATCTCAGTGAATGTAAAAGGGGAAGAAGCACATGTTCCAGTAACAATACCCATTAATGTTTGCACCTTCAATCTGATGAAGTATCTCATCTTTCACTTTTCTGCTCAGATTGTAATGCAGTCCACTTTATGGTGAAATCAAGTCTCCATCAGGGTATTTGATTTTGAAGTGGCTGGGCTTCTACTTTATTGTCATTTTGCTGGCGACGTGAACATTGTTTCTTTGAAGAAAAAAAGAGAAATCACAAAAAGGAAAAAGACTCCTAATAATCCCTACACAATATTCCAAAATAAATTATCAATATGAATCACTTATCAGTAATAATTCCATAATTAATATTTCTAGAAATGGTGATTACCCACTACAGTATAATGTCCCTACCACTATACTGGGATATTAGAACCCACACAGACTGCAGGGGGGGGGGCACCTCCCACTGGTCCCACTACCACCACTTCCAGCAGCAACCATAGCTCCCCAGGAGATCTCCCATCCAGGTACTGACCATGCTCAACCCTGCTTTGCTTTAGTGGGTAGCCAGTTGAGAGCTGCAGGGTGATATGGCTGCTGGCTTATCTATAATATACATTTTTAAAATGCCTGACTGTAATTTGGTTAGTTCAAAAATGCATTTTAGAACAAAAGACAAGACTGTATCAGATAAAAGGTTAAGGTTAAGGTTCTCTCTTAGCTAGCTTTAGGAAAATGTGTTATCTTAAGTGAAATTAAAATTGCTAATACAAATAAAGGAACTAATGTCATCTCTGAATCTCTGGTACCACCATAATTATTCCATTATAGCCCAGCAAAATGTCCAAGCTGTTATCAGCTATTTAAGTCTGTAAATAAGTAAAGTTTAATTTGTGCTGTACAACAAAGATAAAAAATGAAGGCCCAAATCACTAATTTTACACCTACAAAAATGGGAACATCCATAAACCACTGTGACTGCACATCAAAATGTGATTTAGAGGTTGGCTCTCAAGTGTAAATAGATGCATGCTGATAAGGAAACCAAATGAACCAGTGATACAAATCAAAGAGAATTTCAAAACTGTGAAGGACTGAGTGATGAGCACAGTCAGAGGAGTTTGAAGACATACCTGTGATGAAGAAATGCCATTTAAATGTTTATAAACTGTGTTGGTGTGGATTGCTGTATATGTTTAATGCCCCCCCCACTTTGTGTTATGCAGCAAGAAGCAGGGATATTATGAATTTCACTGTGAACTTTACTAAAAGCTGCAGTAGTTTGCACTACACATGGGTCAGTAGCATGTAAGTGCACTGTAGACCCTTACTGCTATAGGCAAAGTGTTCCCTCCGCACTCCTCCTTTCTGATCAACCTGACACAGTTCAGGTCCCGGATGTTTCTGAGTATGTAAAATCATTGCATAAATTTTTTCATTAAATAAGCTAATAAGCAAAAATAATTCTAAATCTTTTGGAATCTAAATCTTCATATTCCCATCTCTGCCTTGATTTTTTCAAAAAATATTTTTCTTTGATTTACAGAGCTACATTTTTACCAATTTCTCTTTGAATTTTCTGGTAGTATCAGATGTATTTGTAGTATTGTAAAGTATAGACAGGATCTTAACAGTTCAGTTAAATAGTGTGTAAACTGTGGTGCTATCATTTGTTGATAGGTTGATATATCACTATAGTTGTATTTAAACAAGGGCACTCCACCCAGAGTTCAGCCTCTGTACATTGATAACATTAGTTTGCCAAGTTAGTGCTAAACTTCAATTCCTAAACCCCACTTGTGGGCAAAGTCTGTTTGTAGGAAATTTGCACATCGGACAAATTGGTTTGTGAGTGCATAGAGGGCTTTGAAAATGTAAAAATATGGCCCATAGATTCATATCAAACAGATGTACTGAAGTGCAAAAATAGACACCAAATGATGGGTGAAAATTAATTACTGAAATTGAGGTGCAATAGAACCTAAGGGTTTATAATACTGTACATGGCAGCAGAGTGACCCAAGTACAAGCAGAACTACATATACCTGATCCTAAGTTATCTCTTGCAAGTAATCTTTCATTTCTAGGGAGAAAGCATCTATTGGTGTTAGTGTTTATGCACTACACAGGCCACATATTAACAAGTGTTACTGTAAATGTTTATATAGTTATGATACACTTAATACAATTAGTAGATTTTCTTTTTTGGGAAAAAAAACTTGATAGAATCATTCCACTTTCTAGGTGTTCATAAACTAATGCTGGGCTCACAGCAATTCATGAATTATCCTGCTTAGCAGAAGAGAAAGCTTAAGGATACATTGATGGAGAAAAGCAATAGATCATTTATATTTACAGTGTGGTGAAAAAATAAGTATACCCCCTTAAGATGTTATGGTTTAACATACTTAGACATAGTGTATTTAACCTTTACTGTATGTAGTCCTCATCAAGACCTAAGAGTACATAAAACTAACCTAATTTAACAAAAACAAGTTGTATTTTGACATTATTTATTAAAAAATAAAGCCCACCTTCATAATCAAAATAAATTCAAAAGAAAAACATTTTAATTACATTAGAATTTATGATATATTTTTTTACTTCTTCTAATATACTGTATATAGTTAAACACATTAAAGAAAAAAAAAAACTTTCATACCTGTAATTTTATTAGTAGCCATATTCCTACCACAAACAGGGCCACACCAATACAGCCAACAGCTGTTGATATTGTGATGCTTTTAATTTCTGGAGGGGGGTTCCAAAATGCTAGAAGATAATATAAGGTCAGATGTTAGTTATCTAATTTCAGCTATACTGTAGTAAGCACATTCTACAGTAAAAGCATTGTTACCACCAGCCTAGGAGCAACACACGCTCAGTGTTACCCCCAATAACCAGCGCATTCTCACAGGGAACCACAGCATCTCTCAGCTCCCGTTAATTATCAGTTAGGCACATCCCCATCATCCAATTATTTATGGATTATGATTATTTAAGATCCATTCCCTGCCTTTTCAGTGCTCCAACATTGAGCTGCACTCAGTTCCTCTCCACTGAACTTGGAGCACTTGGAACTCGGCCTACCATTCATCACGGTCTCTATATAGCAGGGACCGGATTATAAAGAATACAACCAACTGAAATACAGCATAAGGTCACTTCAATCACAAGCTTTGCATGAACTGTATCCTTCCTTACATGTACCTGGCTTCTTATTTTCTTAACCAGAGACAACTGGCAAGGGGTCTCTTGGTACCCAGCAAAACTGCATTTTTGCTATTTCCTGGATAGTTAATATCAATAATTTACATTCTAGTACACTTTGTAGACTAGTGAACTTTACAGATACAGTTATACAGTTAACTAGAGTTTGCAGTTATAATGACGATTATAAATGCAGAAGCTGCAAAAATATTTAGAAAAAATGTCATAACCTGAAAAAAGAACTAACAATGACAATATACACAACAATTTCCATGATTATTTTCTGTTGCTCCAAGCAAATAAAAGCAAAATTGAAAAGCCTTACGTGAGGAAATAGAAGATGTGAGGTTAACCTGTAACCTAGGGTTCTCCACAGAGCAAGAGAGAACATCACTCTTGAAGAGTTTTAAAGTCAGTGAGCTTGAGAGGTTGTAACAGCCAGTGATATTGTCCCTCAGATCAGTATCATGCCTGGCATCCATTGTCACATTAAGAGCTTGATTATTTAAGAGCCAATGAATCTTTCCCATAGGATATCCTCCTTTGGTTGTGCAGGTGTAGGTTTTTGCCACACCTTCTATTTTAGGCTCGCTTAGAAGCTGAAGATCAGGCCTACTATAGTTTGCTGCAATGAAGAGGGGAGAAAGATGAATCAATGTCTCATAGCTCTAGAATATCACTTCTTGCATTTTTACAATTCTAGTGTGACTTACTAGCTCAAGAGCAGGTGAATGGCATTACCTCCGCATTTAGGAATTACAAGTTATATAAATGGTATGTGTTCATATGAAACTTTGATAGAAAAGTACTGCAAAGTAGTCATATAGTTTAATTATTTCTAACCACTCTGCTTACATAAGAACGAAAAAAAAATGTGTTCTTTTTATTTCTAAATGAGCCACTGTTCCTCTTCAGTGTTTTCAATAGAACATTCTACTGTTTTATTATTAAGGTATTTTTTTATTTATTTGCAATATAATATTGTATAATATTTTGTTTATTTAGCTTAAAATTTAATTACCCTGTAAGATGGAGTTTAATGAGAATGTGAAGAACAGATAATGCTTACAGTATTTTAGGGTGCCAGAGAACAGTAAGAGTTATACTAAATGAAATTGCAGAATGTTTATACTGAGCACTCGCAAGAGCTAGAGGGAATTTTAGGGATAATGTGTCTATGAAAAGACCATTAATATTTAATGAACTACTTGCAACAAAACTTTAAAATGTTATTAGAAAAAGAAACTTACCAGCTACCTGCAAAGACACATGAACTTGGTTTACACTAGATGTTTCATAGATGCATGTATATATATGTTCATCTGCTATGGAGACAAGTGACATCTGAAGAGAGCAGTTCCCTTTTTTCTCTTTAAAGAACAACTTTGTCCTATTCCTGAATTCTTCATCTTGTTCATCCTGGTTTCTTTTGCCTTTGATAAACGCATCCACTACTCTATGTTCACCAATTTGCCAAACGAGATACTCAATGTTTTCTTCCATTTCACAGTTACAAGGCAACATCACATCTTCTCCAATAATACCTAGTTGAGAGGTATTGGAACAAGCTGTGGAAATAAAGAAAGCATTGTTAATGTTGTTTAAAAAAAACAAAAGGGTATACAAAATTAAAACACTAACAAGATTTGTAAGTTAAAATGTAATCAAAAATACACTTTTTATGAACAATAATGTATTTATTTTAAAATGAATACTGAGAAATCCAAATAATGGCTTATTCTTTGAGGTTTCAGTTAATCTTTTTCAGAGGTTTCTTTTTAGTTCATTACCTAGTATTCTGTTTTCCTTTGTAGTCCTCTGATCCCATTCATATGTTAAAACAACATTTAAATGCCTACGAACTCTGATTCTCACTTCTTCTTTTCACTTTAGGTTAAAAATCATAAGTGTCTGGTAAGAACCCACAGGAAACTCCTGTCTTCTGCATCTCACAATCCTGACGAAACACTGCTACACTATTTACTGCTGACCTGGCTAAAACATTGCTAAACTTATCTACTGAAATTATTTGGTCTTAAGCTTAAGGTAATAATATTCATTCCTGGAAAGAGGTCTGCACTCCACCACTACTATGATTGAGTTTTCAGTGAGTGAAAACCTGGAAACAGTGGTTAAACAGAACAATTAAGAGATATACAGTACTGATTTAAAACAAGTCATTAAGATAGAAGGGAAGAAGTAAAGCAAAAGACCTCCAGGTCCTCCAAGACCAGGAGTGAATTTTAGAACTTTAGTGGTATGAATGGCACAGGCATGGATAGGCAATAGGTATAGGCAACTCCAGCCTGCAAGTACCACATTAGTTTCTGGTTTTTATTCCATTTCAGGTCTTAATAATGTAGTTTTACTAATTAAGTGGATTGAAAATCAAATCACTTGTGTTCTTCAGTTATTTACTAAATCATAAATAAAAGGTGCTTCTATCCTGCTGGAATATGAAATAAGGGTTTCAAACAATATGAGGAAAAGGGTTGCCCACTCCAATATAAAGGAAGGCTCCCTCTAGGTCCTTGTGACCTCACTGTCCCCTCATTTTATACACCTTTTTTGATTTTTTTTATTTATACCAGTAAAAAAACTCACCATATTTTGAAAGCCTCACATTTTTAGTAACAGGAAAATAAAAAAGCAATAAATTAAATTATTAGTTTAATTGAGTAACTGAAAGCCCAGCTGGACAGAAAACCAGCAGACACTGGAGCCACAATAAATTGCATATACAGAATTAAAAGAGTACTATAATAATTGTGTTAATAAACATACAATTTGGAGTATAATTGTATTACAAATACTGTAGTTCATTTTGATTCCCTCAATAGTAACTTAAGTTACTATTAGTTTTCAAGATTTTTGCACTAGCAATTGGGCTATACAAGGTCAGTTTTCCACCAATTTGTATACTTTCTCAAGTAGATTTTTCACTTCTTTATCCTGTTTCAAAATGATCAGTACCTCAAAACCTTTCAGGAGCTACGTGAAGTGCTGATGTTTATCTCACAAACAGGAGACAGCCATACAGTACATAGAAAAAATGGAATACTACTTGCAAAAAGATATTAAATTAGCATGTTGGAAAGGATTCATTTTTCCACATGATAAACAATGTAAACAGAATAGTGACACAGTGGTTTAGTTGCTAGCAGTGCTGTCTCACAGCACCGGAGCCCTTGGTACAAGTCCTGGGGTGCTATCTGTGTGGAGTTTGTATGTTCTCCCCATGTTCATGTGGGTTCCTCTGGCTTCTTTCTACAGACCACACACTAAGTGCTAGGTTATTTAGCTTCTGGAAAAACTTAGCCCCAGACCATGAGTGTGTGCATGTCTGTACTGTATGTACCCTGTTTTGTGCCGGTTGCTTGCCAGGATAGTCTCTGGTTCCCCCATGACCCTGAATTAGAAGACGTGGGTAGATATTAGATGGGTTAGATTTATTAGTGTTTATAATGTATTGAATTCAGAGTATGAAGGAATTAGGAAGAACTTAAAAGCAGTGATCTGTGAGCAGATAGATTTTCTTGAAGAAGCATAGTCACACGTCAAAAACATTATGATAAAAGCTAAGAATGAACTTGTCCCTTAAAACAATGAAGTGCAATTAGGAAAAAGTAACCTGATGTATTTTAATGGGGGCATTAAGAAAAAAAACTTAGAAAAATGGAAAGATTGCAATGAATTTTGGATATATCTGAACCCAAGAGGGTTTTAGTAGAGGATATTAAATTAGATACAAAAACTGTAAAAGCAGGAGTAAACTGTTTATGAGATAATAGGAGATTAATACTGTAGAAGCCTACAATGATAACAGTAAACATACTAAATAAATTTAAAAATTATTATATTAATTTTATATTAATCATGTTTTTTTCAATAGTAGATGTCAGGAAAATGTTCTGTTTTATAGAATAAATCCCAGAAGCAACTGAGGTTTCACCAGGGGCCAGGATGGGTAAATACCAATAAATCACCAAGTCTTTAGGTATTTTCCCAATAAGGAAATGAGGGATGGTAATCATATATACATGGCTAGGACATTCCAGTCACTCAGAACGGGAAAAATACTCACAGAGTAGAAAACTGCAGAAATAAACAGCTTTTTAAGAGACACCCAACAGATTTAGGAAGCGTTTGTTTAAGTAATTTGCTATAATTATTCAAAGAAGCAATGAGGGCATTAGATAACACTTACACATATAACATTATTAGATTTCTATAAAGCTTTTCATAAGGTCGTTCATAAAAGAATAATTCTCTCATACTGAAAGCCATGAATCCAAGGTATTGGATGCACCATAACCTCTTATCAGGCAGAAGTAAGCAATGGGGTGCTGCATGAATCCGTTTTAGGCAGATGCTCTTCCTGTACTGCATCATTGGCTGAGATTCTGATATACAGTAGACTCACATTTTACACACTAAGGTGTGTGCCATGCCAGATTTGAATTTGTCAAGTTTCCCACATTATTTGAAATATAATTTGCAGTATTTGTATTTTTTTTGTCACTGACTGCGTATACACATATTTGTGTAACAATAGTTTGTGTAAAATGCGAGTCTACTGTATTCTGATAGTAGGAAACCAGTTAAATTTGTACAGATGCCACAAAATGATGGAAATGTTAAACACAAAACCACAACAGAAATTACAAAGCAGGTAAGAAAAATCATAGTGTGAGTAGACACCTAGAACTGCTTTTTAAAGTTTAGAAACACTTGTTTATTTAATTGATCAATTAAGCAGGTAATGATTCAATTTAGGGAACACTGTTCCTTGAGGACTGGAAGTCAATCTGATTTATGTTTCAAACAATGTCTAAATCATTTAATTGAACACACTGTAGCGGAGCTAGTGCGATCACGGTGACTTCATCGCCCCCCCTGCGCATAGCAGGGACCTCAGCTGCCTGGACTCGAGTTTGTGCGCCAGGTGTTGTGGGACGAAACGGTGGGGTGGAGTGGTGAGGGTACGAGCCCGCACGGAACCACGACGGTCACACCACCATGTATTTAATTGGGGGGCTGTCCAGGACCAGGGAAGGAGACCCCTATACGTATCACAAGTGATTCTGAGCTGCAGACAACTAAACACAGGAGTTCAGAAGACTCTTCTATATAAAGACAGAGAAATTATATCTTTGTTTACAATGTATTGGAAAGGCCTCATTTATAATCTTTTTTTTTATTTTTGTCACTCTCAAAAGGTATAGACAGGGGGGCTGTTTCAGGAAGCAGGCTGAACTAATTCAGGACTTTTTACTGTAAGTTATCTGTATTGAATTAACCTGCTAAATGACTTCAGGATTACTCCGGTTTCAAGACAGCAAACTCTGGGTTTAAGTTATCTGGTTAAAGCAATTCAGTCTTAAACAATCTCACTAACTGTGTATTTGAGCTGCAGTAGGCAAGAAGAGTCGAGCATAGAATCTAGCATCTATTAAGAAATACTAATATTTATATCTATATAGAACATTGTTTATAGAATATTACTACCTATTTAATTAAACCCCTGTTTGATAGTATTCACTAAAGTATCAAGTAATAGGTTTATTCCATGCTGAAAAAAAGAAGAAAGAGAACACAACGTTTCGGCCGTGGAGCCTTTTCAGGTGTCAAGAATTCACTAAAGTATGGCCAGGAAATGTTATACATTTATGCAAAAACTGGTTTAGTTCAAACACAACTTTCATTATTCAATGAAATACTGTCCCTTTACTGAAGCACTGTGAGTCACCAAAACAGTCAAATACTGTACCAGTCACAAGAATTCTCAGAGTCTGTGTGAATGGTGAGTTATGACTAACAGTATTAATAATGTATAGGTTTAAGAGATTGTGAATGTAAGGGAGAGTATACACTGTCTGCAAAATTATTTAAAATAAAAATTCTCAGGGAAGTGTAAAAGGTTTTGGTGATCTCTTAAGCTTTCATTCTCTCCACAAAGCTCCACAAAACTGGATCCATGAAGCAAACTGACATTTTTTTTTTCTGCAGGGGATTGTTTGGTCTGATAGTTGAGCTCTTATGTTTGATTTAGCCTGCCCCACAGCAGGTTCTGCTGACTTCTGATGCTGGGGAGTTAAAACGTTGTTACAAGTGGTAATAGCTTTTTTATTGGAGGAATAAAGTAAACAATTCACATCTATTGTTATGTTCTGCAACCAATAAGTACTTTCGAAGGCTCCTAAATTACTTACCAGTAATAAATGCAGAGAGCAGTACAAGGA
Source organism: Lepisosteus oculatus (assembly GCF_040954835.1). NCBI lineage: Eukaryota > Metazoa > Chordata > Actinopteri > Semionotiformes > Lepisosteidae > Lepisosteus > Lepisosteus oculatus. The sequence continues at coordinate 33,551,062 of NC_090708.1, forward strand.
ATCCTTTCCACATTTCATAGTTTGACCTGTGAGAAAATAAAAATTCCAGAAGTTACATAACTTTATTTTAAATTTCCATTTATCCATTTTTAGTACTGGTGTTATGCTGTCCTAATAGGGGTTGTTGTTTATTTTACCAATATTCATTAAAACTATTAACGTTAGATAATCTGGCTGCACTGGATTTTTTAATTAAACTACACTTTGTTCCCTTGACTGCTTCTTTATTGTAAACCAAGGTCTCGGAGACTCGGGGAATTACCTAAGAAAGGATGAAAGGCAGGAAGGATGAATCATAACATAAACAACAGACTTTTTTTATTCAGAAAGTGTTTCATAATTGTGAAATTTGATATAACTGCTTCTAACGTCACAGAACATAATACAATTTTTAAAATAGTGTGTAAAAAAGTATTGTACGCAAGAGGGCGATTTATAATTATTTTGGTTTCGACTGATAGTTTGTGGGTCACGATTTGATATAATTACAATGGGAATAGCTGAATAATCTGTAGTGAAGAATGTGCTATCCAGCCCGGAAATGGAGTTGCAAAATGAACCGCCTGTAATAGCGCCGGTTTAACTCCTTTCACCGTTCTTTTTTACGAAACTGTCAACTATCTTAAAATAACAAATAGGGTTAAAATGTTTTTTTTTAAAAAAAACATTCCTGTATTGTATCAACGAGCATAAAACTATCCAGATGGACTTCAATATTGTAAATTTGGTTTGATAAATTGAGCGCAACAGCCGCGGTTCGAATAATTAATCCTATCGAGACTTCAAAACTGAACACTTCCGCGTGTGAAAGGGAGAGTGCCGCCTATACAATAGCAAAGCAGATTGAAAATGTGTATTGAAACATTGATGCTGTGCACTGTAATAATATGAAGCAAACTGATTTTACCTGTCCAGAAGCCGTGAAAATAAAGTACACAGAACACTATGGAGCATAAGCAAAGTAAATAAACCCTTTAATGGCTATGTTGATGTCAGTTTTAAACTTTCTGAAAGGACACGTCTTATTTATAAGCGATAATGCAATGGGAATACATTTCCAAAGGTAATTTCATATATTAGTACTGACTGATTATAGTTTGAAAGAGTTTATAGTTTCAATCTGTTTACTTAAAATAAGTTTAGCACCAGTATAATGAAAAACTATGCAAATGTGATTTATCCTACTGTACATACACATTGGATTGCTGAAAACTTTAAAACCGCATGTAGCAATCATATTAGATGCATTTATACATACATACATGCGCCTGTGTTTTAATATATTCATATTCCCGAGGTAAATGGTCCTATCGCAATAAGTATCTAAAAAGTAGTACAGATGAAACCAGTTGAGCTAAATCTATACAAAATGAAATTGGAAAAAAAATAAACATACCTAGACATTTTCATTTTCACTCCTTTTCACCGCTCCTAAGCAGGACAATAAATAAAAGTCATCGTTTTCGGAAGATTTAGGAAAATCCCCGACGCTTTGAGGAAAAAGCTCTTCACTGTGCGAGGCTATTACTTCTCCACTCCCACTCACCCAGGACAATTCCGGCGTTGAACGCCAGTTTAGTGGCGTGAGAGTGAAGCGAAAATGGGAAGTAGCGACAAAAAGAGTCCCGCCCTACAAAGGACTTGTCAGTGAAATAAAAGATTTTACTTTGAATGCCTGTCTGAAATATTTATATTAGGGGCGTTTTACTTTTTCAGTCTGTGGCATAGTCATTTAAAATGGAAGGATTTAGTAACAACAACATTTTCAACTTTTAAAAATGTAAGAGTTCTAAATGCCTGTAAGAGCACCGGGAGCCCGTAAATAGGTCAGTAGACCAGATTTCATTTCTTGTCCTCATAAACTACTGTATATCTCCTTGATTCGTTTACAATATATCTGAGTATGGCTTTAGAATCTGTATTTGTACAAGTTATAACGTTTAAAGTCACGGCTGAAATCAGTCTTGCTTGTTCAAGAGAAACGATCGACCTTGTTCCGGTTTCAATCACAATTTTTTTTCCAGATTTTTCCTGAAGAACCCTCTTATGTAATACAGCGAATCAAGTATTCTAGATAGAATCTAATTGTGATATTGTGCAATATCACTGAATTCTGGGGAGTTGTTTGGCGTAATTTAAGATATATACTTGATAGTGCTTCAACAGAAACTTGTGTAGCTGTAAATTATTGTTATATGCAGGGAATTTCTTGGGACTTTCCCGTTAGCAGTTTATTTACTTTCTGCAAAGGCTACTAGTAGTGGACTTAATTAGTTAAACCGAAATGTTTTTTTTTTAACTGAGATGTGTGTGCTATCTGCAAGGTGCTGTCTCTTCTCCCTTTTGGGTTTCCTTCCATTCTTCAAAAGAATAATGTTAAGTCAATTGGTTTCTAGGAAAATTGGCCCTAGTGTGAGTGTGTTAGTGTCAGTGTGTGCGCAGCGATAGGCTAGTGTCCCATCCAAGGTGTATTCATACAGTACCTTGGACCAAAAGCTTACTGCGATTACTTGCAGGCTCTTGCTTCCCTGTGACCCTGAATTGGATGAAGCAGTTAGAATTTACAAAAAAAAAGTAGTTCTGTTCAAATGAGGATTCACACACCTGCTGGTTTGTGTTGCATTTGAGCTCTTTAGTTAATCAGGGACCAACATTTAAAAAAAAAACATTTTCCAGTTTCCTATTAGTTTTTGTCCTGAATGATTATAAATCACTGGCAGGGCTTTCCTCATCCTGGGCATGAGCACTCCTTTTTTTTATTTTTATTCCAGCTGTGTTCTTTACTTAACCGAGACCTTATTTGAACTTTTTTTCTGTTTGAAGGTTGGAGATTTTAAACTACTTATGATATGCAATAGTGAAAAGGAAATCTCAAAGATTTTTAATATATGATAACAAAGAATTTAATCCTTTAATTAATCCTATTAATAGGTTAATTGTGTGGTTAGGTACCTAACCAAGGTTGTCTTGCATACTGTATGCATCACCAGGACTGGGGTTGGGAACCCCTGCCAGCACAATGAAGATAAGGAACCCCTGGGATAAGAAATTCTCATGGTCATGACACAGCATGTCCATAAACATACAGTACATCATACTGTATATGTTGTGTTATATTGAAACACATCAACAGCAAAATTAAACTAATAAAAATAAGAAAAAGATGCTGCATAAGATAATTGAATACCATACTTAAAAGTAGGGAAAATGAGTCTCCAGTTAACTTTGTAAAAGTGAAAAAATACGTAGGCTGAGCCACAATTGCTGACATTGTTCACATCATCATTTTAAAGTGCATTTGTCCTTGTTTCATTGGTGGTTTGTGGTGTATTTCTCTACCACTATCACTGTACATACTGTTCTCAGTTTCAGACAGCAGTTATAGGAGGAACTGAAACAGCAGAAGCTACTGTATAATCAAAACAGTATTGATTGCGGTTTAAAGCAAGTGGAAAAAAGGAGTAGCTGCTCAAAGTTCAGACATGGAAGGGAACTTGCATGGAAGGGACTGATTGCAAAATCTTTAATTCTCTTTCAGAACTTCATTGTATAGCTGTGGTACTGTAGGTGCCATTATGCAGAGACATTTCTGTTTATGTCAAGGAATTTTAGTCATGTGCACATAGACACATTTTACAAAATGATTACCACTATCTCATAAATGTATTATTTAAAAACAGATTTTTGCAAATAAAGTTATTTGAAAATATTAAAATACATTTTTCTTAACACCATATCTATATTAGTTTAAATATATATATGTTGAAATATAATGAAAATATTATATATATGAATATCCATATACAGTATGTGCAAATATACTGTTAAATATTCTCAACAACAGCAGTAGTAATAATAATAATACCAAACTATAATAAACGTGAAATATGATGCCTAAATATTATAATACCTACTGTAATGCCAAAATATAACACAATTAAAGCCTATTAAAATGCTTTTTATTCAAAATATAGAGTTCTATTTAAGTCTTAAACTTGACTAAGAAAGATATTTAATACATTGTTAAAGAGGTAATTCATTACATTTATGAGTACAGAGCATTTGGAAACAAATCTGTTAATTACAGTGTTTGTACCTAGTAAAATATGGTTAATGTAAAGTATTTGGAAATAAATATTTCTTCTGAATGATCAACTTAAGTTTTTTGAAAACTTTTTGAAATTGAAACAGAGCTGTTTTCAAATCTTAAGGATGAGGTTTGGTTCACAACAGTCCTAGAACAAATCAAAATTAAGTACTCATTACTGGCATTATTCCTACATTGTCAGAATGCCATTTAAACTTACTAAAGATTGCAGCAAACAGGAGGCAATCGCAGAAAAACAGGACAGGATGTGGGACTTCATTGAATTCATCATGATCATTGGCATCCAATCTACTCATGCAAAGGGAAAAATTAGAAGCACCAGTTAGCCTAGCCAGAATGATTTTGGAATGTGGAAGGAAAATAGATCTACAGTAGATCTCATACAGACAGGGAGAGATCATGCAAAAGCAGCTGACCCAGTTGTGAAACCCAGGAACCAAGAATCTCTGAAACAGCAGTGTTGAATGTCAGTAGGGTGTTTACCGAGCAATCTACTACTACTACTAATAGTAGTAATAATTTCTTATACTTCTGTAGAGCTTTTCTGGACACTCTACTCAAAGCGCCTTACAATTAATGGGGACTTCCTTCCACCACCATCAATGTGCAACCCAGTATGCTTATCACACAACAACTATCAGTGAGCAGAAGAACAGAGTAGTGATGCCAATTCATAGATGGAGATTATTAGGTCATGATTGGTAAAGGCTGTAGGGTGAGCGCCCCCTACTGGCCCCACTAATGCCTCTTCCAGCAGCAATCTTAGCTTACACCTGCTTATCTTCAGTGGGTTTCGAGTTGTGAGTTGCAGGGTGATATAGCTGCTGGCAAAACTAAGACAACAGTTCTACCTGGAACTACTTGGGGGATGGGGCTGTAAATTTGGTAGCTGTGAAAATCTCTTAGATTTCTGTGTTGTATCACTCTTCTTTTTGCCCAACCCCCAACTTCATTACGAGGGTAAGAGCTTCACATGAGATACACTGTGACAACTGCCTAAATGAGGAAGTCTAATCAGACTCTTTCAATCTGTCCACCTTTCAGCCACTCATCTATAACATGTCATCATGCACCAGCAGCATGATTGGAGAAAAGACACATCCCTAACCAACAGCACAAGCACGTCTGCAAATATCCAGAGGTCAGTCAATTGTGTGCCGTTACTTGGGAAATCCCTTTCAGAGTTGGCTAATGACATGACCCAGGCTAGAATCCATAATCAGAGAGTTCGCCTGCACTCAGGAGAACACTTGTCTGGCTGGCATATTAATATTTCATTCATGTGTACCAAAGAAAAAAAATGAACAACATGCCACAGGCAAGAAAAGAGAAAGTTCAACAATAACAAATATTACTATAAAAGAGGCCAATTTGGAAAGAAGCAGCAAATTCAATTGTACCAAATATAGTGAAAGACACAAGAGGTGGTATCTACTGTATAAGCTGTTTACATGTTTACTGTTTACTGTTTAAGAAAATTCACAAACATAGTAATAGTTCAAATGACAGGAGTCCGTCCAGCCTGTCATGTTTTTTGTCTTGTTTGATAACCAGTAGGTAATTAATCCAAGGATCACATCTGCTATTTCTTAAAAGAATACAGTTACAACTACAAGTACATGGATGGGTAACTTATTCCATATTCTCATAACTCTTTGAATAAAGAAGTGCCTCCTGTTCTCATTTTTAAATGCACTTCCATGTAGTTTCCACTTCTGTGGATTGAATTGTGCTCTGGTCATATTTCATTCTTAATTCTCAAGAAATCCACAGAGCTGAGATTCACTTGAAAATTGTGAGATTGATCAATAGGCTTTACTTTTATAAAATGTAGGATTATAGAATAAGAATAATAAATACCAGGCAAAAGGATCTGTATGGCAATATGATTCTTGGAGGTAGACAATGAAGAGTTAGAAGTCCTGGAAAAGACTTTCCAGTTAAAAGAACAATATTTATTTGCTTCTCCCTTTCAGTGCTTTTCCACTGCTTCAGACCTGTGATCTGACCACCTTTATAATCAAACAGAGACCGCAGACTTCTCCAAAACGTATTTTGTTAGCTTCTAAAGGTGTGAGAAAGGATAAAATGTAGGGGGTGGGAGATATTTAACCTGAGTGCCTGAGTTTTTCTGCCTATATATTATTAATATAGTGGCAATCCATGCATCCATTTTCTGATAAGTTTCTTTCGATTCAGGGTCACAGGGGAGCAGGAGCCTTTTGCAGCAAGAAACAGGCACAAGGCAGGGTACACCCTTTTGGGACACTAGTGCATCACAGGACAGACACACTGTTACAACGCAGCTACTGTAGATACAGCTGTGCAGGTGGTGATTAGTCAGAGCCCAAACACAAGAGACCGGAGAGTGATGGAAATCCAACTCTTTGGAGCTTGAGCTCTCTAGGACCGAGGGAATGTGCAGTGAAAGGAGGAGTGATAATAGAATAAAAGATTAATAGATTACTTACCAGTGGGCAATAGCCCAGGTCAGTCAGTAATAAAAAAGATAAGAGAAAAATATACGACAGTCTGAAGAGAAGCTGGCTGTATGCATCCCAGGCAAAAAAAAGGCTGGCATGGCACAGCCCTCAGAGGCATTGCCCATATCAGCTCATTGATCGGAATCAAGGACCTCAGCTTTGGGGCGGAACCTAATGCTGAGCTCCCCAAAAAAGGAGACCACACCAGTCTCAGGGGGCAGCCCTCTTAATGTCAACCCTCCAGGCGTGAGCTGTCAACTTGATCTTCCAGGTTCTTCACTCTGACGGAAGAGTCCAGGTGCAAATGGAATCGGATACCCAGGCACCCTCTGGATCAACTAGGGTGAGATATCTGGTACGAACGGGCAACAAAAAAACCCTCTTATCTCCCGGAGCCACAAGTCAGCACAGCTAAAGGGAATGATCCCAGTCCCTATCCCAGTAAGCGACGGACACAAGGCAGAATACACCCTGGACATTGCGCCAGTCCATCACAGGACAGACAGACACAAACACACACACACCAGGGCCAGTTTAAATCTAACCTCAGAACCTTTCTTTTCAGAAGACTTAGTGTCTGTATCTGCTTCATTTTCTAATTTTGGTAGCACCTCTAATTGCTTGTCTTTCTTATATGCATTTACTTTGTAATATGTGGTCCTTTTATCTGTTTTTACATCTACTGTATTGCTTTGAGATGCCACCTTTAATGGTGATATATCAAATAAAGTTTTTTATTATTGTTATAGGGAAACATGATCAGATTTTCCCTGGTTCAGAAAAAAAGATCTAAAGTATACTAGTTTGTCACTCTTCTCATTCCCTTCGCTAAATGACTTTTCATACTAATCTGATCAATCTAACTGCCAGTTTTCTGTGCTTTCTCTATCCTGCTAGATTTGCAATTATTCTGAAAATTTTCATCTTGAAATAACTCATTTCTAAATACCTTTTTCACTGTTAACATCTTGCAGCAACTCTGCAACAAAATATACACTCAGCTCAACCTGACAGTTCATCCTGCTACCAACATTAAATAAAACAAATCTTAAGATTTCTATATTTATGTCTTTATTTAGTGGTTTCATTAGTTACAAAGGCTAAACTTTCTTGGAAAAATGTCTTTTATGTGTTGCGGAAAAAACTGACTTGCTTTAACAAAATATGTTTACAAATCCTTTCACCTGGCATTTTCGTAGTTAGAAATTATGGAACGCTCTGTTAAAAGCAAGGGAGTTTTTATGTCCGTTGCAGTTCTTTTGCAACATGAATATAATTATATCGTTATTAATTTCTTGAGATACGCGATTCCATATTATTCCCTTTTAATCAAATTCTAAAAGTATGCTTGTTGACTCCGGTATCGCGTTAGTTAAAGACTTCGATGCTTAAAATGTTTAGGGAGAAATGGAATACTGGTGTGTATGTTTTCTTTAAAGTACCGAGACCAGCCATATACTGTATGTTTAAGTTCCAAAATTAATATCGTTTATGGCCTTCAGACGCGTTGCAGTATGCTCCTATTCTTTTTATGCTCAGGCACTAAGATCTCCCTTCTGCTTTGTGTAAGGATGGTATCAAAAGCAATCTTACAGTAAGTGGTGAGAAAGCTGTGCTCAATGTATTTAAGGGACTTAAAAGTAAAAGGAGATGCTTCATATTGCTTGACTAATTTTAAAATCTAAGTTATAAGTGCAGACGCTACCTCGGTGCGCTGCTCTGGTGCGCCGGCTCTTACACAGTGCCTGTCTGCCGTAAGCGTTACAATATACATACCCAACACTGCTTGTACCCATCTGTCATGCAAATAAAACACCTTGAATTGAATTGAATTGAGGGGAGAGGGGGGGAATACTAAAGCCAATACTGGCTCAATACCCTCAATGGGCTTTGACGTGCTAATGCGTTGGTTTAACAGTCCGGGTGTGGCAGGCTTCCAATGTCAACTCGAATCGATTGGAAGACAATGAACGTATTTTAGCCCTAAATGAATTAATAGCAAACATGGTTTACATAAAATACATTTTTCCAAGAAAGTTTATAATAATACGATCTATAGTTGAAATCGGAGCCTACTGTAAAAATAAAGGAAAAGCATTTTCAGAGAGCAATCACGCTGTGTTTATGTAGAAAAAGCGATTAGGTTTATGAGCAATCTAATTACCTATTCGCTTAAAACGCTATATAAAATAAAGTTTAGAGATGAATGATCAGTGTCGCAGTTTAAATAATTTTTGTAGGAGGGCTTGGACAGATTCCAAGTGCATTTTTGCAATTTACCTTGCATTGTCCAATGTTCTGTTGTAATAAAGGCTAGAATATAGTTACAGTAGTCTAAGCTTTATCAGCCTATTTAAAATATTTTTTTTGAATCCCCGGCGGGACACACTCCATAGGAATCAGCGCTTTTATACAGTATATCGCCTTTAAACACATATATTTAAACACGCGTTTACGATTTAAATCAAAACGCAATTCAAATCAATATAAATGTATATTTTGTAACGCATAGGTGACTATTCATTGTTATTAAAAAGACTTAAATTCGATCATGTCGTGATATTTAGAAATATAAATTTGTTTGGTGCACGTGAGGTTTTATTTAATCTCTGACCAAGGGAAACGTTTCATTTTTTTCAAAGAAATGTTTGTTAAAAAATAAAGTCATAGTTCCATGGGATTCAATCACAGACCATGTGACATGGGAGTCAGGAAACTAACACACAGCGCCACCGGATTTAATAACGCAATAAAAACGCTATAAAATAATGTGACTAGACACAGAAAAAGTTTTCAGCACAGTACAATAATAAATGCTGACCATGACATAAATTACCTTACACTCAATTTAAACACAAGCTGTTGTTCTGTATGAACCTCTAAGCTAGTTCATAGAGAAAACGTAGAAATGCATTAGCCTGATTATGATTAAAAAATACATAATTAAACACGCATTTGCGATTTAAATCAGAACACGATTTAAATCAATATAAATGTTTATATTGTAACGCATACTGTCCAGCCTCCATTTCTCTATAAAAATTTACTCTGTTGCACACACACACACAATAGAAGCAGGAACCGGTGTCAGAAGGGAAGATATGTTCAAAATATCGCAAATATCGATCATGTTGCGATATTTTGAAATCTAAAAGTCAATTGATTGTCCATAATATCGCTATTTTATTTTTTCAAAGAAATGTTTGTTAAAAGAAAAGTCCAGCACCAGCTGGATTCGGACACACAACCTGCCAGTTGGTAGTCACGCACCTAGACCAGTAGGCTACAAGACAGCTTGCATGAACAGGCAGGCGAAACAGCCCTTCACAGCCCTGTCGCAGTACACGAATATAATCATACAGTTATTTAATTCTTTAGATACGCGATTCCATATTATATTCCCTTTTAATCAAATTCTAAAAGTATGCTTGTTGACTCCGGTATCACGTTAGTTAAAGACTTCGAAGCTTAAAATGTTTAGGGAGAAATGGAATACTGGTGTGTATTTTTTTCTTTAAGGTACCAAGACCAGCTATATACTGTATGTTTATGTTCCAAAATTAATATCGTTTATGGCCTTCACACGCGTTACAGTATGCTCCTATTCTTTTTATGCTCAGCTACTAAGATTTCCCTTCAGTGGTAAAATTCAATATCTACAACGGGCACAGTAAAGATGTTTACAGTAAGTCTTTCTACGACAGACCAACGGACCACGAGTGCCCCTGTCGGTCAACCAATCACGCACCGCGTCATATTGCGTCATGATACGCGATACCGCAGCCAATTACCTGCGGTACGTGTCTGTACCGCTCACTTTGAATGGCTGCATCTGTATATCTCAGATTAGATAAAAAAGACCATGTACTCTTTTATTAGTTTTCCATTATCATTCCACTGCTAAAGATTTAGCTGATAAACTTGATTTGTCGTGTTCATGGACAGAAATTAAAATTTATCTTGTTACTGTTTTAATGTTTTCTATTAGTAATCAGTTAATTATTTAGCTGTTATTAAGATTATTAAGATGTTTATCTAGAAAAATCATTTAATAAAATTTGATAAATGTTTGTGGCACAGTGCACTGCTGCCATATTAGATATCAAATCTGTTGCATACAGAACATACAATACTACAGAAAGACAATGGAGAAGGGAAACTACAATATTCATGGATTGATATACAGTATAAATATAAAGCCAATTTTTTAGTTTTTTTTTGCTTCCTTAAAATGTAGTTGTGCTTGTAAAATACCATTTTTGTAATTTCTCCTTCACAAACATACCTGCATGGGTTTTCTTTTAAAAAAACTGAAACTTGATATTTGCAATACCACAGAAAATATTGAAAGGTGTATTCTAATACTATTCTAATTATATTATGGTAAAACCACCAAACAAATACAGTACGTATGAAGAAGATGTGCATTTTTAAAATGCAAGCAGATTTCCCTTTCACAGCTCAGTGGGTTTGTTTTGTCTCAATTAAGATATCACACAAATTCTTCTCAAAACTGAACAAGCTTTTTGTATACTCTCTTTTCAACTCAGGACATGAATTACTTTAAGCTAACTATTATTATAGGATGTGGTTTGCAACTGTAAGAATCTACAGTCTGTTTTGATATTGACAATTTCCATGGCATCCAAACTGTCTGAATGAGCATGTAAAAACAGTAAAAACTAAAATGTTTTTAATAAATACATTTAGGTATAAATTACTTCTTCTGTCCTATAATAAGGAAATTTGAGTTATTTACCAGATTTGAGCAGTAATTGAGTTATTTAGTTCTGCCTATATGTTCTAATAAGGTGTCCTGTTCACAAAATAAAATGAGTAACATGGTCATCATGAAATATTTCTTACAAAGTTCTCGCTGGTTTTAGTAAAAATAAAATATATTTTAGTCCGGTGTAGTAGTAATTACCAGTGCTTATTTTTTTAAGTTTAGAATGAAACTTGTGATTCTTTTAATGCACTTGAAGACTATTAACTGGCACTGAGGTAACACTACTTCTCAGCACCTTGAGAAGGAAGAGGTTAGTACAAGGGCTACTGCCAGTCTGTGTTTCTGTTTTGTCTTACTGAAATATAATTGCCATACATTGAGAACAGCAGTGGCGCTTTAGCTCCCTCATGTGTTCATGGTAACTAATTGTTGACAGTGTAGCTAAGGTTGCTCACACTCTCATTCTAAGAGCAAATATCAGAGATACTGTATGAATGAACACTGATACCATACATACCTGTGCCCACCCCATCAATAAACCAACCAGTTCTGAAATATCTCACCTCTTCCATAAAATAAGCAGTCAACCCACTGATAAACTGAACAGTTCATTCTCCTCCAAACACACTCAAGAAACTATTTAGAAAAAAAAACAGCTACCAAGAGAAGAAAAACACACACACTTCACAGATTGCATAAATAAATCTGCAAAAATACCAGCCACTGACTTTCTCAACCACTGTAACCTCCTACACACAGTACTATCTAACCATGTATCATTGCACTAATGCACATATAAGTTTCATTTTTAACATAACAGGGTACCAAAGTGTGTCTTAGTGTCGCATTATGATGCGTGTAAGAAAAACTTCAATAAGTGAAAGATATTTCACTAATAAAAATTAAAAACTATCCCTCATTTTGTCACTCTTGTGCAGGGGTGCCCAACCAGTCAATCCAGTGCTTGCCAGTTAATTGATCGCAAGAATCTCTGGGTAAAAAATAAATGGGCTGTTTGACTATTTACTTTTTTCAATAGCCTAAAAATTCATTCAGATCTGTGCATGTAATGCCATGCATTTTACTGCCCTTGTGTGTGTTTAACCCTTGTCGAATGGGTTGTAGAGGTCTCTTCCCTGAGTGCGGGCTGACACTGAAAAAAAGGCTACAGGAGCTTCGTAAATAAAGAGTTGTGTGTGCTACCCAAGAACATTCTCTTGGTTATTGCTGCACGAACCTCACATTCGCTACAGTGCATAGTGGAGCGAAATAGACTGGCCATGACAAATTCGACAACAGTTTGATAAGTTTAATTGCCTATTTGATAGTTGTAGTGTTTGAGCGAAAATGATGAAGCAAAGAGACTGAAAATTTACAGTTACCACAAGGAATGGGAGCATGATTATTTTTTTGTACTTCCACATTCTAATCTGTAATGCTAGCATCTGTGCAAAAAAGGGAAATATAGAACAACATTTCAAAACTGCACAGAAAACGTATGATGTGGACTCTCCCGCTAAAAGAGAGTTTTGGAAAAACAAATTCTCAGCTAGCAGCAGTTGGTTTTCACAAGGCCTAATACAAGAGGGAAAGCGGCAATCATCAAATCATTCTATGTGAATCTGGCTAAACACAAAAAGTCATTCAGGGATCGAGAATAGAGAAAGCATTTGCTGAGGCTCCTGACTTGCTGTTTGGAGATTTCAAAAACAAACATTTTTGGCAAGGTTCGGACAGCTGTTGCCTGAAATCAAAGAGTTTCCCAAGTCGTCAAAACATGGTGAGTATTCCATATTAGAGAATGACCAGTGGCTTCTGGATTTAGCATTCCTCACAGACTTGACTGAACTGCTGAATGAGGTGAATGTCGCGCTGCAGGGATAAAATAAAAATATCATTGACATGATCAGCAGTGTCAACACGTTAAAAACAAATACAAGTGTTCTCAAGTAAGCTTCTCAGTGCCAATGCTCACATTAAGATAGGATATTCTTTTTTCTAAAATGGGGAACATGTTCACTGTAGCATGAGTCACTTGCTTTTATTTACTGTCATTTTAGTAATGGGTATCGTTATTGAACTGATGTGCCTGCAGTCTGTTTTTCCTATATCAGAGCTTCAAATTCACACTGGTAGATCGCGCTGGATTGGCAAATGAAAAAAGTAGATCTTACATTAAAAAGGTTGGGTACCCCTTTTCTAGCATCTTCACCATCAGAAATGTTTTCCCACTTTTCTAGTTGACATTAGCAGTGTTCCCCGAGGACCAGGATTTGACACTCTTGATCTAAATAGCTTTGCTGCATGACTTTGTCAGATTTTGTGCTAGGCAGCCCTACAGTCCTGACCTGTCATGGAGTAGAGTTACAAAATGCCAGATAAAAGGTCTTTTCCAACATAACAGTCTACTGGGGTATTTTCTCAAGTCTTTTTTCTGCTTACTCATCCTTCCTCGTTCATATTCAATATATACTGTACTCTCTCCACACATCTTGAAACTAGATGATATAACAGTTCACCTGCATGGCATATGTCATACAAAATGGCTTAAAGGGAACTGCAACGCTATTTTTATATTTTGGAGTCAGAAAGAATCAGCAGTGATGAGTGTTTTTCAAACCACAATAAAAGTAAAATGTACATAGTACCTAGTAAAACCTCCAATTTACATTACACAATAGACAGATTTCCAGGTATGTTCAGCGCCACATGCTGCAATTCAGAACGGGGCAATAAAGCTTCCGAAAACATGACGTGGCCTTATTACATTGTAAACAAGCAGACGTCTGAATATATCTGGTTTTATTTAAAAGAAATATCACTCTGGACTTAGAGAGAGACAATTTTGATGACAAATACTACTTACCTGTATTATCTGCATTCAGATCACCTTGGAACATTTCTGCGGTGAAATGTCTGTTGCGCAACCTGTACTTATTCACAGGTGCATTGGTTTACATTAATTATTACAGTGAGTAGTGAGCAGGAAGGGCCACATCACTTCCCAATTCATGGGAACTCTTGCTCTTGTCCTTGGTGAAATCAGGGGTTTGAGACAACAGTACTTTCACAAAGTTAATGTTTTTGTGCTTAATTTAGAATTTGTAAAATTCTTCAATACTGTCATTTCTATACTATTTTTTTCTAGACTGAATTTATTTTGTTACCAAGATTTAATAATCTGTCTGAGAAATTGGGGCTACAGGTCCCCTTTAATTAACTTAATTCTTCTAATAACTAAACTAAAATAAATAAACAGCTGCAAGGAGAAGGTACATCTCTGACAAGTGTTGGAGTTCTGATTGGTGTAAAACCCTTTGTGCCTGACACCACCACTGCTGAAGGGGTTACATACAAGACATTTTAACACAGTTCCCATATGTTCTAATACCAACCAGAGATTGTCCCTTTCCATATGATTAAAGGTTTTTCAGCATATGGAATGGATAATGGGTGGATCAATGACGATTTGAAGGAAACAAAGATAGACAAACCAATGTGGAATATAGTTGGAATATAGTTTATCTTATTAATTTATTAGGAACAGGTGTAGAGACCTTGCACATGTAAATATAATGAAATAGTAATTCCCTAGTGTAGATGCCCTGCTCCATAGCTGTCTATATCATGTCAAGTAGTAAGAGTACAGACTAACCCTAAAACGCCCTAACACAGCGGCTATGAGATCAAACACATGAGAGTTTCCTTTGTTCAAAGTCTGCAATCTTTTAACTTAAATCATGAAATCATGACACCAAGAGCTGAAGATGTGGCAGCTGAAGGTCTTTGAGAAACTGTTCACATTTGTCACCATAACGTGGAATGTCACAGCTATGTAATATAGAATAAAAGCAGAGGAATTTAGAATTTATTAGAACTGAATTGGAAACTGTCACATTCCAAGGTCTTAATAGTTGGAATATTAACCAAGCTGTCATTGTCACATGTGTCAAAGCCAGAAGATGGTTCGATTTGCTGCCACAAAATTAAAATAATTTTTATGTATTTAATTTTGTGTATTTAATTTTGTATATTTAATTTTGTATATATTTCTAGCTCCATGTTTAAAAAACTCTGCTCACCCTCTGGTCACTCAGATTCCAATTGCTCTGATACTGAGTCGTTCACTGGGCCATAATCTAATAAAAATGTTTTTATTAAATGTAAATTTAAACGATTCATTCTGAATTCGTGTTGAAGTTTTTATTCGGAACATGTCTAAGTATTATACTACTATAGTACATTGCATTTTGTGCAGAAGGGACTATTGGATGAATGTCCACATCATGAAATTTAGAGAAAAGGAATTGGAAAATGTGAAAATATGAAAATTAGATCTGTCCGAGAAATCGACTAATGTCTGATGATATAAATGTGAAATCTTTTGCAGATCGGTTTGTAGGGTTTTTTGGTGAATTATCTGATACAATATTTAGTAGTAACAGTAAATTGCGTGAGTTTGCTTAGGTTATTAGGAATCAATCAACAGAACAACAAGGAGTTTTCACAAGGATTTGCAATACACACAATACATTTATTTATACATAAAAACAACAATATACACAAAATATTTAAAATATCAAGCTGAAAGATACAGAAAAACAAGGGTAATATGGTTAGTATACCGTTGGTTACACTAACTTCCTAATTAGTCATTAGAATAATCAACATTCATGCACTCTGTTTCAGTTACTCAAGTAACTATGACTACTTAAATTAATTAAATTGATATTAATGTGTTAATAAACATTTTGTTTCTTGAGAGAGTGGATATTGAATTATACTCATCCACAACCATGGTTTTGTACCTTCCATGCAGAAGGATGAGGGAACAGCTGACTGGGTTCCTTACACCAGTGTCCAATCAGTGCTCTGTTAGCTTTGTGCCACTCCAGTTCTTAGGCAGCTAGAGATATCAGGGAGAAAGACTGGGGAGAGATGAGGCATCCTGCTGTACCCTTGCTCTGACAGTCAATTCCCTCAAATGGATTGCCTGGGTAACCACTCAGCTGAACTGGGGACAAAGTCTGCTCTATCAGGGTGAATCACACAAAAAGGGGAGGAACTAGGTTTGCTCCTGGAATAGCAGCTACTGCTGAATAATTCTTTATTCAACTGTGTTGAAGAAAATTCCAACCGTATTGCTCCGGTGATCAACAGACCCACGGTGGTACAATAGCTACAGTAGCTGGTAATGAGGTTGTGCTGCAGGCTAGACCTCGGGCAGAATTCTGTCTTTAAGTCTCAAAACTCAAACAACAAGTGTGGTTCTGTTGTCAGCCAAGTTGGTTAAGCGGAAAGAGGAGGGCAGCAAAGT
Organism: Lepisosteus oculatus; assembly: GCF_040954835.1. NCBI lineage: Eukaryota > Metazoa > Chordata > Actinopteri > Semionotiformes > Lepisosteidae > Lepisosteus > Lepisosteus oculatus. Next base: position 33,567,699 of record NC_090708.1, read on the forward strand.
TAAAGGTGATGGACTGCTTTTTAACTGGGGAAAATACGGCTGGTGGTTGGTCAAGAAGCTACGAGGTGAAGTGGGTACCCACACCCTCTAGGTCCTTGTTTGGTTGGTCATCTTGTTGGATGATTGAGCGTGCCCTCTGACTTTTAGAATTATCTCCAGATGTGCCTATATCTCCCATGTGAGACATCCAGAAGTTAGCAGTGGACATCATCTTAAAGGAGTAATAATAATGGATCTGGACTGTCCTGGGAAAGATCATTATCCAAAGCTCATCTCCCTTACTTGCTTACATGCAAAGACCACTAGATCATCCTGTGGCTGCTACATTTCTATGACAGACAACAGGCTGTATGGTCTAGGCATGCAGTTTAAAAAACAATTAATATCATTTAATTCTAAGCAAAATAATACACCTGGTCCCTACAGGTTGAACAATCCCCAAGCATCCACTAGCCCAAAGTGATATGCAAATCATCACAAAGCAAGAAATGCAGCATTCTGTGAGGAACTCTGCTATGTCCACAATCTATCAAGCCTGTTACTAAACACAGCATTCATACATTGTTTATTACTGTTGCAGGTCCTCCTTATATGGTACTGTAGTATGGTGTCAGTAGACCTACATACATAAAACTTCTGTTAGTAGGGTCCTTGCAACCTATGTACTATAACAGGATAATAAAATGTAGATAATAATGCCTGATATGGCAAACCCTGGTTAAAACCATCCCATCTTAACTTGGTCCATAACCTGTATTGCCAGACAAGATTCCAGGAGAGCAAACCATGCTAATCCCTTCTAAACGTAGTGGGGAGAAAGAACCATGCTTCTCGCTTTTATCAGTGAAACCAATGTCAAACCAAACCATGTTTCTCCGTTTTACCCATTAACCCTGTAGGATAGCAAACTGTGCTTTTCCTTCTAACCTTTAACCCTTTTAATTTATGGTGCTCCCACATACATCAAGATGGATGCACAACCATCTTGGTCATTTGTTATTTGAACCAATGAATGCTATAATCAGCTTCAAAAGGTATGCAAGTATGAAGAAGTAGAAACTGGCACTGAACATGTGACAGAACATTGCTGCTTCACTACCCAATATATAACCTTTTTTTTTTCCAAAATCTTTCAAAGTCTTTTTTAGCACCAATAATGAGATTAATTTGAATTGACAAATATCAGCAATACCCTTTGCACCTTCTTTATGTTAACTCAGCATAACTTGGTGTCACACAATGTATTAAATCAAAATATCAACACTGAAATATTGGAAAACAGCTACAAATCCCAAAACCCTCTGTTCAAAATTGGTTTTGTCAGTTAAAAAGTAATTTGGTATTTATCTCCTGGAGCTAAACAAAATTGCCTGTTGATCACTATCTTATTGTTAAACTTCAATAACAGTCTGGGGCCCAGGCCTCTCTTTTTTAAAGATTAGCGCTTGTAATGCAGTTATAGTTGGAATAGCCAACTGTAATCCTTGAGAATTGTGTGTTACTTTATTTATTTAAAATAATCCACTTGGACCTACAGTAGATGTTAGATCATTGTGTAAAAATGTGTAATGTGTGAAAGTCTTCAACAGCCATAATTGCATTTTTTCAGTTCTTATAAAGCTTGCTAGACTTTAAATACAACTGAAGATTTTTTATTGTGACAAGACAGACAGCCTACATATACTGTTATGCTGTATAATGGCAAACAATAGACTGATTGGTACAACTTCAGTACTTTAAAGGCCAATTTAACCTACAGTATGTGCACATAAGAAAAGGAAAAAAAACACCCCAACACCTTTTTTCTAAATATTCTTTTTTTAAAATATTCCGGTTCAGAGATAACATACTCGCTGAATTAATTTCACTACGCAAATAATATTGATTGATTCTTTGCTTAAGCAATATCAGTAACTAAAATGCACAATTTCAAAGCTATTTGCACATCATGGCTGAAAACCAGATTCCAAGCACAATCCTTGGGCTGTAATAGCACAAACTCATTCACATTACCATAGGAAATGTAGACTAACAAGAAAATGGATGTGAATTGTTTGATTAGAAGAAATGTTGTCATTCAACTGGAGCAGATCTGGATTGTCAAGCCAGAGTGTCTTCTGCTCAGCGCAAAAGTCATATTAATGTCTTAGGTGAAACTATACCAGTTTACTGATCATAGACTGATAACATTAGAAGCACATGTTCCTTTTCTTGCCATGTTTTTTTTTCTTCAAAAAAGATTTAGACACAAGTTGTCCACTTGCTGTGAGCCAAGGCCACAAGGCTCAGTGGGCTACCATTTCCTGAAGGGAGAACCACAATGGACCAACAGACTTGAGGTAAAAAATCCATGGTCTATCTGCTGAACTGCATCCATATCAACCCAACATCCAGATGCAGACAATTATTTTGGTCTGATCCTCCTCTTTAACACCAGTCAGTCAGGAACTTTGTGCAGCCTGGGAGGTGTACCACATGTAAAGATAATATCTGTTCTTTAGGACAAAACAGCAGCTCTTGGACTCCTAGTAGCAGACAGTTCAATTGCATATGGCTCTGATAGTTGATGTGACATACAACTGACAAGTTACATGTCCTCAAAAGGAGGCACTTGTAACTACAGGAGAAATTGCTCTAGATCAAAGTACACTTTCAGAAACTGATGAGGGCTGAAGTCCTCAGGAAGATGGACACTTCTTCATTCCAGATAGATCCTCTGCTGAATACAGTGGCATCTATGTCATCAATTGTGCTGTGCTGTGAATCTTGAACTACAGTGCCCTCCATAATTATTGGGACAGCAAAAAATCAAAATTGCTATTTGTGCTATGTATTCCAGTAAAAGGTAGTTCTTATTGGTCAGGTGTTACCTATTGCATTGATTGTTAACTTATAAAAGAGCTGTAAACATGTAGCATTTAACCTTTGCTCTTCCCTTTGGTGTCCACATTTGGAGACTTTAGGCCTAAACCAATATGAAGACTAGGGAGCTGTCTATGAAAGAAAAACAAACAATTTGGATGCTGAAAGAAATAAATAATAATCAGAACCAAAGCACAGAAACTCTGCATAGTAAAATCAACAATTTGGAATATCTTGAAAAAAAAAGAATCCTCTGGTGAACTTAGCATTTGATTAACTTATCAATTAGCAATGACCAGGTTTACCAAGAAAATCAATTGCAGTTGATGACAAAATTATCAGAGCTGTGAAGAAAAACTTAACTCAATACAACTGTCAGCAACAAACTACACAGGGATGAAAGTATCACAAATCTACTGTTCGTAAATGACTTAAAGCAGAATTATAAAGGCTACAAGACAGATTGCAATTTGCTAAAATGTCAGGGATGGGCCAGTAGAGTTCCAGAAAAAAAGTGTTATGGACTGATGAGACAAAGATACATTTCTACCAAAGTGATGGCAAGATAAAAGTGTGAAGAAAGGAATGAACACAGATGATCCAAAGCATACCATTCATCTTTGAAGCATGGTAGAAGTAGTGTCATGGCATAGACATGCATGGCCACTTATGCAACTGGGTGACTCATCTTTATTGATGATTTAACTGATAATAGCAACAATATGACTTCAGAAGTGTACAACAAAATGCCCCTATTGCTTGGAGCTTCATCAAGCAGAAAGACAATAACCCAAAACACATTACCAACATTACCAACATTACCAACACAACCAAAGAGTTCATTAGGGGAAAGTGGAAAGTCTCACATTCTAATAGCTTGATTATACAGCAAAATGATAATTTTGACTTCACTGTCCCAATACCTACAGTATGGAGGGCACAGTATACAATAGAAATGTACAAAGGCAGGTGAAAGTGTCTTTTCTAAACATTGAAAGATTGCTTTTATAGTCTCTATTAACCATCTTTTGCTGTATTGCTCCAGTCATACTAAAACAACTTTGGACTCATTTTTGGTGCATTTGCAGTGGACCAATTGTGTAGAATAATGTTGCAGAGGACATAAAGAGGCTATTGATATGTATAGTATTGTTACAACTATAGGTGACTACAGAAGTGTTTCTAAGAATCTACAATAGATAAAATGTGTAACACCTGACATTGTAAACACTTCCAGCTTTAAAGCAAAGGGGAGGTTTGCTGAAATGTTGAGGGTTCAGATTCAGTTATCAAAGCAATTGTAATGTTTACCTTGGTTTACCTTACATAATTAAGTTCTGGGTAAGTAACTATCAATGATCCAGAAAGATACCAATGTGAAGGACAAGACAGGGAGGAAAAACAGACAAGACCACAAGAGAGATATGCAAGGCAAGAACTGCTTATTCCAGATCGTCCAGGAAGACCAGTTTGAAGCTACTGTAAGTATTTAAATCTTTTTAAGAGAGCTTGCTGTTAAGGATTCGGTCAGTGAACCGAAACTAAGTAATGAACCCACTTGCAGGAGCTGATTAAGCCAAGCCGTGATCCAAAAAACCGTAGTTGAAGGAATGAGCCAAGAGTCCAAGGGAAGCCAGAGATCCAAACTGGGAGAGAGTAACCGAAGTCAAGCTGTAATACAAACAACTAGTCGACAGAAAGAACCAAAGTCCGAAAAACCAACAAGGTAACGAAGAGGAAGAAGGCGTAGTGCAACAAAGAAGCTCGAACGGAAAACCAATACTGAGCGAGGAGGTAGGAAAAGACTAGTGCTTAAATACAAGATGAGATGGAGAAGTGGTGGTGAATACGTACACTGATAGGTAAACTAATGAACTAAGACTATGCCTTCTTCTGCCTCTTCCGTTGCTGGGAGGCACGGATTGTAACATTACCCCCCCTCTACGGGCAGCTCCCGACTCCCTAGCGGGACGATTAGGGAAGCTGTGATGGAAGTTCAGGATCAGGTTTGAATCCAGTATATCCTTTTCCGGTACCCATGACCACTCCTCTGACCATAGCCTTCCCAATAAACTAGGTACTGCAGGGATCCACGAGACCATCGGGAATCTAGGATCTTATTTACGGTGTAGGCAGGGAGTCCATCAATTACTCAAGGCGGTGGGGGGTTTTGTTGTGGTTTAGACAGAGTGGATCTGCGAAAGGGCTTAAGGAGGGAAACAAGGAATGTAGGGTGAATCCTGAGGGTAGAAGGCAAGGCCAGCCGGTAAGTTACAGGGGTAACCTGGGTGAGGATACAAAAAGGACCGATGAACCTGGGAGCAAGCATGCCAGAAGGTTGCTTTAGAGGAAGGTTGAGGGTAGATAACCAGACAAATTGTCCACGTTGAAATCTGGGTATGGTTCGACAGTAACGATCTGCCACGTTCTTCTGCCGAGCTGCAGTGCGAAGAAGGGCGGCTTTAGTCTTCCTCCAGAAGGCCTGCAGGTTTGCAATATATTCCTGAAGAGATGGATCTTCCGTGTCCGGAGGGGAGTCTGGGAAAAGAAGACGCTGATAACCTAAGGCACACTTGAAGGGTGACATGGCGTCGATGAAGTATACAAAGAATTATGAGTATATTCTGCCCATGGAAGCAATGACACCCAGTTATCATGGGTAGATGAGATATATGTCCGTAAGTAGGTTAGCAGTTCTCAATTCATACGCTCTGTTTGACTGTTGGCCTGAATTAAGCGAAACTGAACCTCCCAGCGACTTACAGAAAGCCTTCCAAAATCGTGAAACAAACTGGGGGCCCCTAACAGAAACAATATCTTTAGGGATGCCATGAAGGCAGAAGATATCTAATATGAATAACTCTGCTAGTTCCCGAGCCGTAGGCAAGGAAGGTAGGGGAATAAAATGTGCAGATTTAGAGAAGTGATCTACTACTACCATAACAGTCGTGTATCCTTGGCTTGGTGGAAGGTCTGTAATAAAATCAACTGAAAGGTGGGTCCAAGGACGGTCGGGGATAGTTAAGAGTTGAAGAGGGCCTGCTGCCCTCATCCGAGAAGACTTAATTTGGGAACAGATAGAGCAGGCCTGGACATACTCCTTGACATCTTTTAACCATTGTTGGCCACCAGAAGTCTCTGGAGATTAAATCCAAGGTACGTCGGAATCCAGGGTGTAAGGCGAAACGGGAGTCATGTCCCCATTGAAAGACTGAAGATCTGACTGGGGTTGAGATGAATAACATGTCCTGAGGGCACTGAGGAGGTACAGGCTGTCTAGCCAAGGCTCGTCTAACTATAACTTCAATGTCCCATCTTACAGCTGCCAGGAATTTACCAGATGGAATGATGGGTTCAGGAACCAGTTCAGCCTCAGGGGGGTCGTGGATTCGTGAAAGAGCATCAGCTTTGATGTTTTTAGAGCCTGGAGTGTAGGTGATAAGGAAATTAAATCTGGTGAAAAAAAGGGACCATCTGGGCTGACAAGGACATAGACGTTTGGCCGATTGCAAATACTCCAGGTTTTTGTGATCAGTTTATATCAAGAATGGATGATGAGCTCCCTCCAGTCAGTGCCTCCATTCCTCCAATGCCAACTTAATAGCCAGAAGCTCACGGTTACCAACATCATAGTTCATCTGTGCAGGGGATAACTTCTTAGAAAAGAAGGCACAGGGGTGAAGAATCTGTTTATCTCCATGACGCTGAGAGAGAACAGCACCCACACCATGGCCACATGCATCCACCTCGACAACAAAAGGCAAAGAAGGATCAGGGTGTTTCAGGATGGGGGCTGTAGTGGAAATCTAATGAGTTAATTGATTCTTAAAAATGTAGAGAGCTTTACAAAAAAATATATTGGTGCTTTTAGATAATATTTCAAGGATATAACTGCTATGCTACAGTACGTGCAGAATTTTAGAAAACAGTTCGTCAACAAAGTACACTGTTTAGGTTAGTTTAGAAGACAATGTACCAAAACAATATATGCTGTCTGGGTCATTAGAATTAGCTGAAAGTAACTGATAAGCTTTGAATAACAAATCTAGTTTTTCTTCTCTCGCTCTATGATGTAATCTGTTTTCTCTTAGAGAAAGGGGAAGTTTTAGAAGGGACCAAGTGCTGAACTTTTTTACAGCGCAATGTCTTATAAAAACCCTGTACTGCTTGTAACAAATTGAGTCTCTGGTTGCACTTGGCGAAGTGGCAGCAGGGCTCCCAATATTGCAATATTGAAATAAAGACCTTACTCAGGTGAGAACTCTCTCTTGTGGCTTCCTTGATAGTTATATTTCCATGACAGTTTGGGGGCTCGTCCGGGATCACAAACCTGAACGCGAACGGCTGCTGAAACTCCATCCGGACCCGGACAATTTTAGCAAATTGGACGAACCTCGGAGGATAAACTGTTTATCCTTCCAGAGACGCGTCTGGAGAATTGGCAGCTGTCTGACGTCAGTAAGTGATCCTTAAAAATTAATAGTTTGAGAAGCGAGCCACAGGGGTGTTCTCACGCGGGTTTGATGAGTCTGGGACTCATATAAAGAACTTATCTTAACACAGACGTGTGGTTTTTGCTCTGCGGAGTAGTTAATGTGATAAGGTTCTAAGTAAGGCACCGATCGGTAAAAATGGGAAATTAAAATTCAAAGACGAAAATGGGACCGAGCAGTCCAGCAAAAGTACATGTACGACAAATTCGGAGAAACAATTATAGCCTGGGTTAGGGAAAAAAATTATGTTCATGAACTGTAAAGCTAGGGTAATAGGTGTAAGGGAACTTGCACATAATTTATATATGATAATTAGGGGCCCATAACTATGAAGGATCTTTGTAAGTGAATCAGAATGGACAGAGGAAAGTTGAATTAGGAAAAAGACGTTTCCTGAAGAAGGGGAAACTTAGAAGAGAAGGAGAAGAAATGAAAGAAAATGAATTGGAAAACTTATTTAATGGAAAGAGGAATCACAGAAATAATGGGAAGCTTAAAGAAAGACTAGTCTTGAAACTAAAGAACAGCAAGCTGCAGCTAAAGTCATGGCCATGCGTACTAAAAAGAAAAAGTCTCCACCGAAATTAGAAAGCGGTCCGGAGCCACTTGTTTGTGAAATACCAATGTGCACTTTTTCAGGTCCAGAAGGAACTCCAGCATATGTACAGTACATTGACATTGGTCTCCTAGTGAATTATTTGCATTAGTTAAGTCTTTTCCTTAATTGCCTGATGATCGTAAAGAATTTAGAAGAAAGGCAAGCGCCTTGTTCTTGATTGTCTTAAGCCTAATTACAGTGACATAACCTTGTTGCTAGATCATATTGTTCCTAAAGGTTTACAACGTCCTCTAAAAAGGATGAGGCAGATTGGCGGATACGTGACCCAAATGATGAAGAAGTATCCATCTAAATTAAACCACACGGACATGTAGAGGAAAAGTTAGGCGGCCGCTTCTAAAAAGAGGTAAGGACTCCTCTTTTCTAAAAAGTCCCTTGTCCTCTCCATGTTGCTGTGGTGGGTTCAGGGTTTTCCTGAAGCTGAAGCGAGTACAACAGAAAAATGAGTTAATGGTGTATGTGTTTTAGATGTCTGTTTTGTGAAGGTGGGGTAGAAAAGGAGGGATTGCTGAAGGAATAGCATCTCGTCCTGCCCGTGCGAAAAAATCCAGGTGTTACATCCTGGTACACGACTGCAGTACGGCTGAAGGTGGTAACTAGAACTGTACTCGCAGAAGAGCCGAAAATGGTAACTCGATTCAACTGTGTGTTTAAAGCCAGGATTTGGAACCTGGTCCGTGTTCCCGAATTGTGATAGTTCGTCAGTTTGTCTCGACTGGGGAATTCCGCGGGGCGCGTGGGAGACGTGAAAATGGTTTGGTGTGAAGGGGAAAAAAAAAAGTTTGATTAATCCAAAGTGAAACTTAAAAGAAATATTGACTGTCAGACGGAATTTAGGCTGAACAGGAATGTAGAAAAGTGTATGAACCTTTGGATAAAAATATTTAGAGGAATATTTGAGAATTCAACAGAATATCATAGATAAGACGGAAAAATCCCTGATGGAAAAGCTAAAAGCAATGGCTGAACGAAACAAAGTTGTATATGTAGAAAAAGAAAAAGCAAAAGAAGAAATAGAACGCCTTAAGAGAGAATCTGGGAGAAGGGTGGGAATTAGTGTGGAGATTTTTGAAAGAGCATTACCCACCGAAAACTGATTAGAGAAAAGTAACAGCATGTCAGCAGAAGGAAGTGAGGATGTTTTCAGATTTTACAGAAAGGTTTATAGCTTTATGGATAGTATACTCGGGGTTAGCCGATGAGAAGGAAGTGAATGAAGATACTTCCACAGTAATAAAACAAATTTACTTGAGTGGGTTAAAACCTGATGTTGCCAACTATAGTGCAACTATGCTTTCCTGATATTACGAACAGTGACAGATGTGATTTAATAACTCGCGAAGTATGCATGCAGAAGTGCGAGCGCTGCAAATGGGTGGTAAAAAGACTCCCAAGGAGGAGAAAAGGGAGCCGCCAGTTTGTCTAAATTATTGTGCGACTTTAATGTTATACCGAGATATAAAACCTCAAAGACAAAACTACTAATAAGCTGGTGTGCAGTTACTAAAAAAAATGTGTTTTTTGGAGAAATTGTAAGAAAGACGCTTGATTTCACAATTAAAGAACTTGTCAGAAGCTGAAACGAGAGCCGTGTGTGAACTAACAGTTTTAATCTAGTAAACTTCTCTGAAGCCTTCCTAAATTTATCTCAGGATTTAAATAAAAGTGAAATAATCTTACAGTGTGCAGTAACTGTGGGGCACAGGAGCACAGCTGTCCTGTTTTTAGACTAAAACAGCATAAAGATGTGATATAACGTTTTCTAACGGGTAACAGGAGGCTACAGGAGAAGGAGTGCAAGGGTTGTGTTTAAAGCAAATATAAGCTGTCATAGTCTGCTTGGGTAAAGATGTACAGTTTCAACTACTGATGTGGGTGGGGGACACCCCAGACCTATTTTAGGCCCAGACTGCAGCATTTTATAAGGAATTACTGCATGAAATAGGATTTATGTAAACTAACTCAATAGAGTTATGTGATATTGTGATTGTTTTACCTAATGAGGGAATCCATAAGGCCGGGCTACTCCAAGTATTGGATCTTGAGAGGAAAAAAAAGGAGTATAAAACCAATTACATGATAAAGCCAGGGTGAATGCCTTCTCAGAACGAGCTTGTCTAGTGACGTATTGGTTTAAGGGGGGTAGTGCAGTCTAAAGACAAAATTGCCTCGACCCCTGCAGCAGAAACCGTTTTTGATGTTTTGAAACAAGCTTTCTTGCAGGCACTGGCCCTGGACAGGATTCCCTCAGACGGATCATCTGTATGTAATCTGTGTGTAAGTGAAAGAAATGGATCGTGAGCTGTTGTGCTGGTGCAGGAGGCATGGAGATAGGCATCGTCTGGTGGGTTATTATTATTCAGGACCCCTTGATGCGGTGGCCAAGGGGCCGTGTTTATGTGTTGTGCAGGCTACCTGCCTGGCTGTATAAACTGTGAATAATCTGGTGTAGAACTAGCAGACCGAATGAAAAGATTTAATTGAAACTTGTAAATATGCTAAATGGAAAATTGTAGCAATTTTATATAGACTGTATATATACATTTGGTGAATGCCACAATTTTGGATGGCAGTGAAGGAATAGGGATTTCCCCAACATGGCAGGGACTCCAGTTAAGAATGCTGGGTTTGTCTCTGAACTGTTAGAAGCTTTGCAGCTGCTGACTGAAGTAGTTGTGGTAAAGTGTAAATCACATAATAAAGAAATGTTTCCAGTAACTCGAGGGAACAACTTTGCAGATGTAGCTGTCAGGTGAGCAGTACTTGTAGAACAGGAGTCTGAGACCCCTGTGAGACCTCTATTGGTAAAAAGGGGACAGCTGCAGGATATTCAGGCTGAGGCCTTTAAAGCAGAGAAAAGGACATGGTTAGAAAAGAGTGTGGTGCTGCCAGCACACTGGACGCTCTGCATGCCCTCACAGCCTAATGCCCTTTATAGCTCGACAAATGCACTCTGTCGGACACCTGGGTGGGGACCGTGTTTGAAGCAGTAGCCACTTATTTGGTATCTCAATGTGATGCTTATCAAAGGAACTCAACTACAGTTCAGGTGCAGGTGCTACAGCTCAAAAGGCCTGGTCCTGAGAAACCTTTCATGCAGTAGCAAATGTTTACAATTTACATTTGTAAAGGGAAACCTTGGCTCTTATAATCTGTTTTCCCAGTGGGTTGCTGTCACTGCCTCTGTGTCTACCAAACACTTGATGATGGAGATAAGCCCTCGGTGGGCACTGACCTACCGCTTGTATTATGATCAAGGGACAGGCTGTGGCTGCATTATTCGGGGTGAGATGGACTGAGATCACCCTCAGTCTGCTGGAACAGTGGAATGAAGGAACAGAACTCTAAAAGATCGACTAGACATCAGACTGAAGGAACGCCATGGAATGCGGGCTGGATCAAACAGAACTGTGTAATAGAGCCTGTTTGATATTATCACAAGCCAATCAACAAACCTTCCTAGAGGGATGAATTTGGCTAATGGATTGTTGAATTTGCTAATTCTCTATTGTAGTATTGTAGGTTGTTAATTGAAGTGGTGCATGGGACTGGTGAATAGGTGCTGGACGCTTGGAGACCTCCAGTAGAGGGAAGACACGACCTGATACCTGGCGAGTGGGTGTGGTGAGGAAGATATACCCTGCCAGATGTTGCAACCCTGCTGGGAAGGACCATATCAAGTGCAACTGACTATCGACTCTGAGTGATAGGACGAGATCGCTGGATCTACGCATTGCGCCGACACCGAACCACTGCACCAGAGACTGAGTGAACATTAATTATTATATTGTCAGTGTTTCTGTGTTTGTTGAGCTTCCTGAGGGGGGGCGACAGTGTACCTGTTAAGTGTAATGAGTTTTACTTTGATAAAATGGGGATATGGAATCAATACTTTATCAGTCAGCCACAAATAATAATCAGAGCTCATGTTGGGATTGTATTGCTATAAAAGATGCTCATGGGAGTAATCCCCTTTGATAGAGGTGATTATTTAGGTTTATTGGCATGGGTAAATAGCCCTGCT